>NC_056431.1:65454327-65569327 GCF_018296145.1 Oncorhynchus tshawytscha
CTCTGTTTCTCTCTCTCTCTCTCTGTTTCTCTCTCTCTCTCTCTGTTTCTCTCTCTCTCTCTCTGTCTCTCTCTCTCTGTATCTCTCTTTCTCTCTCTCTTTCTCTCTCTCTGTAACTCTCTTTCTCTCTCTCTCTGTATCTCTCTTTCTCTCTCTCTCTGTATCTCTCTTTCTCTCTCTCTCTGTATCTCTCTGTATCTCTCTCTTTCTCTCGCTCTGTAACTCTCTTTCTCTCTCTCTCTGTAACTCTCTTTCTCTCTCTCTCTGTATCTCTCTTTCTCTCTCTCTGTAACTCTCTTTCTCTCTCTCTCTCTGTATCTCTCTCTCTCTCTCTCTCTGTATCTCTCTGTATCTCTCTGTATCTCTCTCTCTCTCTGTATCTCTCTCTCTCTCTCTCTCTCTCTCTGTATCTCTCTCTGTATCTCTCTGTATCTCTCTCTGTATCTCTCTGTATCTCTCTCTGTATCTCTCTCTGTATCTCTCTCTCTCTCTGTATCTCTCTGTGTATCTCTCTCTGTATTTCTCTCTGTATTTCTCACTGTATCTCTCTCTGGGTGGACTGACTGATGTTCTCTCTTTGTTCTGGTGCCAGTGGTTCTGTCTGCCAGGGTGATAAAATTGAGGAATGTTCAGTCTGCTGTATAGAACTGATCACACACCACACCACAGCACAGCACAGCACAGCACAGCACAGCACACCACAGCACTACACACCAGCACGCACGCACGCACACATCCCTTCACATCATCATATCACAACACAACACGTGGCACAGCACACTCACACACAGTAATGTTAAAGAAATCAATAGTCAGATCAGGACAGTCAACAAATACATTGTGCTGGGTGGGACACAAACACATACATATGGATGCACACACACCATGGTGACAGCCAGGAATATGCATGGTAACCAAGGAAACATAGGGAACAGAGTGACGCAGCCAGAGGGGTGTGTGTGTGTGTGTGTTGTTGTTGTTGTGTGTGTGTGTGTGGATGTGTTTAACTATAGTTGTGGGGACCAGAAGTCTCCACAAGAATAGTAAACTAACAAAAATGTGACCAACTGGGTTAAGGTTAGGTTTAGGATTTAGGGAAAATAGGATTTTGAATGGGACTGAAATTTGTGCCCCCACAAGATTAGTTGTACAAGACTGTGTGTGTGTGTGTGTGTGCGTCCATGCATGTGTTCACTGTTTATCACTGTGTTTGGTTTTGTTTCTATGGCTGGGGAGCGGTAAAGGGGTCTCCCAGTTCACTTTTAATATAACATGTAATAATGATCTGAGGTCAGCTGGTCTCCCAGTTCACTTTTAATATAACATGTAATAATGATCTGAGGTCAGCTGGTCTCCCAGTTCACCTTTAATATAACATGTAATAATGATCTGAGGTCAGCTGGTCTCCCAGTTCACCTTTAATATAACATGTAATAATGATCTGAGGTCAGCTGGTCTCCCAGTTCACCTTTAATATAACATGTTTTATATGATCTGAGGTCTGAACTGGTCTCCCTCCGTCCTGTGTCTACAACACAGTTCATCAGCAACATCCTAAATCCCTCTCTCTCTCTCTCTCTCTCTCTCTCGCTCTCTCCCCCCCTTCTCTCTCATCCACCCAGTGATTAACTTCAGATTATCTACACCACAGCCCCACGCC
The DNA here is from genome assembly GCF_018296145.1 of Oncorhynchus tshawytscha. NCBI lineage: Eukaryota > Metazoa > Chordata > Actinopteri > Salmoniformes > Salmonidae > Oncorhynchus > Oncorhynchus tshawytscha. The sequence continues at coordinate 65,455,988 of NC_056431.1, forward strand.
CCCTCCCCCAACCTATGCCGTCATCCCTCTTCCATCTCATCTCCTTTCTAATTCTCCCTTCCCTTCCTCATATCCCCCCCCCCCTCTTCTCTCCTGTCCTCTCCTCTAGGTTGTAAAGTTAAGCAACTTAGAGCAGAAAAACAAACATCGTCAAGGGTCTGAAGCACCCAGAGACCCAGGAAGGAATCCGAGGAGCCGGCCAGGAGCCACCTGCCACATGGAGTCCATCCATCTACAAAACACAGGGCTGTCTAAGGCATCACAATAACATGAGTTTTGAACAATTACCTTTTCTTTTTATTAAGATCTAGGGTAGACCCATTTGTCACATATTTGTGTTTATTGAACAGGACAGAGGTATCGAGGAAAGAGAAAGGAGAGAATTTCTGAAAGAGCTCTAATAGGCTGAGTCAGAAGCTCAGACTGCTAGACTACTCTAGGGCCCAAACAATTACAATTATCTGCCTATGTTTAGAACTCGGGAGGCCCAGAGATTATCAGGTATAATTATGAAATAACCTCCAGCACAACTACTCTGTCTCTCGAAAACGTGAACTTCGAGACCAGGGGTATTCAACTCACATTACGAGGTCCGGAACGTGCTGATTTTCTGTTCTACCTGATAATGAATTGCACCCACCTGGTATCCCAGGTCTAAATCAGCCCCTGATTAGAGGGGAACAATGAAAACATATAGTGGAACTGGCTTCGGGGCCCAGAGTTGAGTTTGAGGGTTTAGACCAAACAAGTTAGTCCTAATTACTGAATGGATTAATACAGTAGAGATGCCATTGAATGAATCATAAGAACTCACTAACCCCACCAACTATGACTACGGTATCACTGGTCCCCAGAGCACACTAACTAAAAGACGACAGCCTGTCTGCCAGGTACAGAACAGCTGTTTGTTGCCATGCAGAATACAAGATGTACAGACCACCAGGGAGCTAGTTTATTCCTGTATACTCCTGTTATCATCTCACCCTACACTGTGAGTCACTCTAATCATTACGTCTGTTGGAGACATGGTTTCTTCTCCTGCTTTAGCTACTGTACATGATCAATATATTTATGTTGGGTACATGCTCTCTCTTCTAGCTACTCTATAGCCATTGTCAGGTATACAACACTAATGATCTAGGTAGAGGAGGAATTGGCCTCCTATGTGATATAAATATCCTGAACACAGCTAGTTACTGAGGAGGAGATTTCAATCATTATTCCGATTGGCTCCGTTTTAATATTGACACAGTACCTTCTCATCAGTGAACTCAAAACCAGTCTTTTCCTTTTCTATTGCTCCATCTCTCATCTCATAGTCGGTTTCTCTTTCCTTCGCTCGGTCTTTTAACCTTTTACTTTCTTTTTCATGCTTTCTTCATGTTTTTATCGTTGTTTTGATAAGCCTCAATTTCTCCATTTCTAACCTGGAAGTTTCTATCTGTCTCAGTCAGTTCCCCCCTACTCCTCTCTCCCTCCCTCCTTCCTCTCTTCCTCCCTCCTCCTTCTCTCCTCTCCTCCATGACAGTACTATTGGTCAGATGGACGTATGGCATTGATGTCAGAAACATGCGTCAGAGACTCAGGAGCACATTTACAATCCCCTTAACTCGCACTCGCCTCAGGATCCTTACTCACTAATCAAATCAGCGTACTGTGTTTGTTTGTGTGTGTGTATGAATCAGTGGAGGCTCCTCAAAAGAGGAAGGGGAGGACCATCTTCGTCAGTGAATTTTATGATAATTTTTTTTGTGAAATGTAAAAGTTCTTATTTTTAGATAAAACTATACGAAATATATTTGTCACCAAATAATTGATTAAAACACATTGTTTTGCAATGAAGGTCTACAGTAGCCTCAACAGCACTCTGTAGGGTAGCACCATGGTGTAGACAGAGGACAGCTAGCTTCAGTCCTCCTCTGGGTACATTGACTTTAATACAAAACCTAGGAGGCTCATGGTTCTCACCTCCTTCCATAGACTTACACAGTAATTATGACATCTTCCAGAGGACATCCTCCAACCTATCAGAGCTCTTGCAGCATGAACTGACATGTTGTCCACCCAATCAAAGGATCAGAGAATGAATCTAGTTCTGAAAGCATGAGCTACAGCTAGATAGAACTGCAGTGCATAAAATGTGGTGAGTAGTTGTCAAAGAGAGAGAAAGACAGTTGAACAGTTTTTGAAAAAACAAAAATGAAGGAGGGGCAAGCGAGAGAGAGAGAGAGAGAGAGCGAGAGAGCGAGAGAGAGAGAGAGCTAGCTATATATATATTTTTTTTTAACTTTCACTTTAATATACTTAGGTAGCAAATGCAGCTAGCTAGTTTAGTCTACTCAAACACCCGGCTCAAACAGATGTTATGTTAGCTAGCTGGCTATGACTATCCAACACTGGAACACTTCCAAGTCAAGGTAAGCTTTTCGTTTGACTCATTTATTGCCAACCGGGCCCGCTGGTGTAACTGCTAAATTACTTATAGACAGTACTGTATAATTGTAGCGGGTTTACTGACGTGATAGTTCTATTAGCTAAGTGGACTATGACGTCACTTTAGTTAATATGGTGACAACGATGTAGGGTGTGTGTAGCAATTATGATGTGAAGGTTTGGCTTGGAAAGGTTTTTAAGCATGGTATCAGACAGCTGATGTGTTGTGCATTGAAGTCCACATGCGAAGGGAAAAGGTGAGAGGAGGAGAGAGCGTAGATGCAAGAAGGAATTAAATGAGCTGTTTTTATGTGGCTATGAAAGTGAACTGTTTGCGTGTGATCAGGGGTGTATTCATTCCGCCGATTCTGTTGAAAAATATTTCTTAAACAGAAGCAAACGAAACAAAGACAAACATACCTGAATTTGTCCAATAGAAACTCTCCTTTGCAACTGTTGGACAATTGATTACACCCAAGATCAGCTAGATGCAGACAAGAATGTGCGGTATTGAATGTGTCACTGTCTGTCACTTCAAATCTTTCTCTCAACCTGTGTTCATCTACATTGTAAACTTTCATTCATAGGCTAGGTTGTAGCAACCTCATGATGGGTATAGGGAAATTAGAGTATCATGTAGTAGCTTAAATCTATTTATGTTACATTGAACTGAGTAAGAATAAGAATGACAGTAATCCAATATGCTGTAATAGAAATAAGACCATGCTCATAAATAAAGTATAATTGTCCTCCCTCATCTTAAACGGCACTGACCGCCACTGGTATGAATGTATCCATACCTGTAATGAAATCAACTCAGGTACAAACAAATTATATTTTACACACACACACACACACACACACACACACACACACACACACACACACACACACACACACACACACACACACACACACACACACACACACACACACACACACACACACACACACACACACACACACATACAAGAGCTCCAGAATGTTTAACCATGAGTTTGCTCGTGGCAAGATTTCTCTGTCTGATCAATGGAAGTATTGCTGGCTCATCAGTCTCATTGGTCCATCCCAGGCCAGGGCAGCAGGCTGCAGGCTGCAGGCAGGTTGGGCGATCTGTTTAAACTATGGATCTGCTGAAAAAGAGCACAGAGCATGAAAACAATCATTGTTGAATGACTACGGAACAGTGGAAACAGTTCCAAACTAGAACCTCAGAAGTCTGTGTTTAAATTGTTGTGTTCCAGGCCAAGGGCTTCCTTGAGATGAACCGTGCAAGGTAAACACATGAATCAACAAGACTCCTCTCTCTCTGTGTGTGTGTGTGTCTCTGTGTGTGTGTGTGTGTGTGTGTGTGTGTGTCTGTGTGTGTGTGTGCGTGCGTGCTTTATCTGGTGGTATGAAGTGCTGTTAATGAGTCCTGATCTATCTGTGGCAGAACAAGCAGTTAGTCATTAGGACACGGCTATAACATCATGTTCAGCAAACAGCTCTATGGAAACGCTGATGTGACTGTCTATCCACCACACACATACTCCAAATCAAATAAAAGTGTATTTGTTGCATACGCAGATTAAAGTAGGTACAATGAAATTCTTGTGTTTCTAGCTCCAGCAGTGCAGTAAATGTCTAACAGTACAATAATAAAACACAAATAATCCCAAGGAGAGAAAAGAAAAGAACAATTAAGAATGATCAAAACGTGGTGTGTGTAGACAGCATGGACAATATACACTGAGTGTACAAAACATTAAGGACACCTCTTTCTGTGACATAGACTGACCTGGTGAATCCAGGTGAAAGCTATGATCCCTTATTGATGTCACTTGTTAAATCCACTTCAATCAGTGTAGATTAAAGGGAGGAGACAGGTTAAATAAAAAAATGTAAGCCATGAGACAATTGAGACACGGATTGTGTATGTGTGCCATTCAGATGGTGAATCGACAAGACAAAATATTGAATTGCCTTTGAACGGGAATATGGTAGTATGTGCCAGGTGCACCGGTTTATGTCAAGTACTGCAACCCTGCTGGATTTTTCACGCTCAACCGTTTCCCGTGTGTATCAAGAATGGTCCACCATCCAACCAATTTGACACACCTTTAGGAAGCATTGGAATCAACAGGCATCCCTTTGGAACGCTTTCGACACCTTGTAAAGTCCAAGCACCGACGAATTGAGGCAGTTCTGAGGGAAAAAATGTTTTGTACATTCAGTATGTAAAGTGAATTCGGAAAGTATTCAGACCCCTTGACTTTTTCCACATTTTGTTAAGTTTCAGCCTTATTCTAAACTGGATTAAATTGTTTTTTCCTCCTCATCAATCTACACACAATACCACCTAAGGACAAAGCAAAAACAGTTTTTATTTGCAAATATATTATAAATAAAAAATGGAAATATAATATTTACAGATGTATTCAGATGCTTTGCTATGAGACTCAAAATTGAGCTCGGGTGCATCCTGTTTCCATTGATCATCCTTGAGATTGCAACCCAAATAAAATAACAGACACATCTCAACATCAGCTGTTCAGAGGAGACTGTGTGAATCAGGCCTTCATAGTCAAATTGCTGCAAAGAAATCACTACTAAAGGACACCAATAATAAGAAGAGACTTGCTTGGGCCAAGAAACATGAGCAAAGGACATTAGACCGGTGGAAATCTGTCCTTTGGACTGATGAGTCCAAATTTGAGATTTTTGGTTCCAACCGCCGTGTCTTTGTGAGATGCAGAGTAGGTGAACGGATGATCTCTGCATGTGTGGTTCCCACCGTGAAGCATGGAGGAGGAGGTGTATGTGGGAACTCCTTCAAGACTGTCGGGAAAAGCATTCCAGGTGAAGCTGGTTGAGAGAATGCCAAGAGTGTGCAAAGCTGTCATCAAGGTAAAGTTAAGATGCTACACATGTCGAATTCAGCTCTATGGTAGAAACACATGACTAAATGTGCATTGGGTTCTCCAAACACCAGCAAACACTTTCATAGATGGCAACAGAAACCGCAGAACAGAGACGGTAGCTATATTTTCCACCCTGTTGAGTGTCTCGCCTCAGTGTGCTCGTGCATCTGTTCATGCCTGCCTATGAAATCCATCAACAGTGTAAGCCTGTGTATGGTTTTGTGAGACGGGGAAGTGAGCTGAGGGGGTGAGGAAGGGAGGAAAGTGAGTGTTAGCCCATTAGCTGGTTAGTGCTGCCGTTGTGGCTGTGACCACACAAACAGAGCGGTTGTGTTGCATTTACGTCAGACAGCAGCTGTGGTTTACTCTCCCCCTCCCCCTCCTCCTCCTCTCTCTCCCTGCAGCACAGTGAGAGGCAGCCAGGCATCAGGGCCAGGGAAAATACTCCAGGGAGCTGTGTGTGAGAGAGACAGAGAGACAGAGAGAGAGGCACACGCTTGTATTCACACACACACACACACACACACACACACACACACACACACACACACACACACTAAACATGTGGAAAACACAGGAGGAAACAAGTAATAATGTTGACATAGTTATCTCTCCCCCATTGACTCTTAAACAACAGATCAGCTCTGATCTGGAGAAAATACATTTTCTCTATCTTACTTTTATGATGTTTCTGAAGACTATTACTGTGTTCTATTGGGTTCGATTAGAGAAATGAGGCGTATTTCATTCTTAATTAATACAATTCTAACTCAGCCATTAGATGTGCTTTTAAATGTTTTTGTCTATAAGGGCACAATGTGAGAGCCAAATGCAGACACAGGAGGCAGATGGTTGAGCTCCGATATTTATTATACCAAAAGGGGTAGGCAAACGCAGATCGGGGAGAGGCGAGTGTTCATAAACCAGGTCAGAGTCCAAACATTACCAGGCAATAGACAGACTCGAGGTCAGGACAGGCAGAGTGGTCAGGCAGGCGGGTTCGGCGTCAGGACAGGCAGGCGGGTTCGGCGTCAGGACAGGCAGGCGGGTTCGGTGTCATGACAGGCAAGGGTCAAAAACAAGGAGGGCTAGGAAAAAACAGACTGGGAAAAATAGGAGCTCGGAAAAACACTGGTTGACTTGGCAAAACAAGACGAACTGGCACAGAGAGACAGGAAACAAGAATAAATACGCCATAATGGGGAATTCAGGTGACACCTGGAGGTGGGTGGAGACAATCACAAAGACAGGTGAAACAGATCAGGGTGTGACATTGTCCGACTCAAATATATTCAATACAGTCAGAATGCTGATTGACAAATGGCTCTGTATAGCTCTAATAACCTAAATGGCGGCCAAACATTCCTAGAGGTACACCAGACTGGCCAGCTCTGTTGAGAAAAGAGGAGGAGGACACATACACACACACAAAGCCTACGTAATCCCAGCATAAGCATGCCACGACGTGTTATAATCTCTGGTGGCATTCAGTGCCCAATGGCTCTGTGCTGAGTGAATATGACAGGTGTAAATGTTAATGTCATGTTTATGATAGGATTATGAAGGCTTGGGCCTGCATGGGTTATAGTGAGCGTGTTGCTGTGTGTCGACAGTAGCAAACAGAATTGTGTGTTGAGGTGTAAAAGCACTGGGCCGTGATCTTGTAAACTGTTATTTTATTGCAGCACTTTGAATAGGGGATGTTTACGAGGCTAGGGGTGGGAGAGGAAAAATCAAGACACAAAAACCAAGGATGAGATGATGTCATGGTTCTCTCTCCCTCTCCCTCTCTCTCTGCCTCTCTCTTTCCCTCACTCTCCCTCTCTCCTTCTATCTTTCCTTCTCTCTTTCCTTCTCTCTCTGCCTCTCCCTCTCTCTCTCTCCCTCTCTCTCTGCCTCTCTCTCCTTCTCTCTCTCTCTGCCTCACCCTCTCTTTGCCTCTCTCTCTCCCTCTCTCTCTGCCTCTCTCTTTCCCTCTCTCTCTCCCTCGCTCTCCCTCTCTCCTCTCTTTCCCTCTCTCTGCCTCTCCCTCTCTCTCTGCCTCTCCCTCTCTCTCTCCCTCTCTCTCTGCATCTCTCTCTGCCTCTCTCTCCCCCTCTCTTTCCCTCTCTTTCCCTCTCTCTCTGCCTCCCCCTCTCTCTCTCTCTCTCTCGCTCTCTCCCTCCCTCAACCACTCTTTCCCTCTTTCTTTCTCCCTATATCTCTGTCACTTGCTCTGTGGGAGAGATCTTACAGGTTATTCTATCTAGAGGATCTTTTTCCTCTGCAGAAGAGATTATATGAAAGACAGAGAGAGAGAAAGGGGTAAATATATAGTGTCTGACGTCAGTGGCAGAGCAGTGGAGGTGGGGGGTGCCAATTACTATCACAGGCCTGAGCTTACTGAGGCATCTGCAGCATGCAGCCAGGCAACACACAGCCACAGACAGTGTGTGTGCGTGAGACAATGAGTGTGTGAGACAATGTGACGATATGACTGATTTACCCTTCTGGCAGACAATGAGTGCATGTGTGGCATTAATGGACAGTACACACAGCCAGGTTCATAATTATTGGCACCCTTGATAAAGATGAGCAAAAAAGACTAAAAAATAAATAATACAAATACTGAGCTGTTGTATGCTCAAAAAATGTATATAAATTATATATTTTTATACTTATACAATTGCTCAGAGAAATATTTTGTTTGTCAAGTAATAAAAAAAACATATCCAATTTATTGGCACCCCTGTTTTCAATACTCCAGCACATTGTGAGGATAATGACACTGAGTATTTTTCTCAAATGTTTCATGAAATTGGAAATTCCTCCATATAGAATATTTCCAGATCCTTGATATCCATCGCCTGCTCTTATGGACTGCCTTCTTTAATTCAAACCACAGGTTTTCAATGGCGTTCAAGTCTGGAGACTGAGATTTAGTGGTCAATCAACCATTTCTTTATGGATTTTGATTAGGGCTTGGGTTTATTGTCTTGCTGGAAGAAGGTTTTTGTCTGAAAATGTCCCAGTATTTGGTCAAGTTCATGATGCTATTAACCTTAACAAAGGCCCCAGGACAAGTGGAAGCAAAATAGATCAGAGATCCACCCCCATATTTTACCGTAGGTATGAGGCACTTTTCTGCTTCAGTTTTTCAATGCCAAACCCACAACTGATAGGCGTGGCCAGAGAGCTCTATTTTCATGTCATCTGACCATTACACCGCCTGGAGTTTGATAAACGGCATTGGCACTTGGATTGGAACCGGTGCAGACCTTCCATTAAAACTGACACATTTTTTGGTGCTAGTCATGGTCAACAGACCAACTCAACGTCAACAGTGAAGACACGACTCCGGGATGCTGGCCTTCTAGGCAGAGTTGCAAAGAAAAAGCCATATCTCAGACTGGCCAAAGAAAAGATTAAGATGGGTAAAAGAACACAGACACTGAACAGAGGAACTGTCGCCTCTTCACTGTTGCCGTTGAGATTGGTGTTTTGCACGTACTATTAAATGAAGCTGCTAGTTGAGGACTTGTGAGGTGTCTGTTTCTCAAACTAGACACTCTAATGTACTTGTCCTCTTGCTCAGTTGTGCACCAGGGCCTCTTTCTATTCTGGTTAGAGACAGTTTGCTCTGTTCTGTGAAAGGAGTAGTACACAGAGTTGATCGAGATCTTCAGTTTCTTGGCAATTTCTCGCAGGGAATAGCCTTCATTTCTCAGAACAAGAATAGACTGACGAGTTTCAGAAGAAAGTTCTTTGTTTCTGCCCATTTTGAGCCTGTAATCAAACCCACAAATGCTATTGCTTCTTTAATCAGTACAACAGTTTTCAGCTGTGCTAACATACTTGTAAAAGGTTTTTCGAATGATCAATTAGCCTTTTAAAATGATAAACTTGAATTAGCTAACACAATGTGCCATTGGAACACAGGAGTGATGGTTGCTGATAATGGGCCTCTGTATGCCTTTGTAGATATTCCATAAAAAATCTGCCGTTTCCAACTACAATAGTCATTTACAACATTAACAATGTCTACACTGTATTTCTCATTAATTTGATGTTATTTTAATTGACAAAAAAAGTGCTTTTCTTTCAAAAACAAGGACATTTCCAAGTGACCCCAAACTTTTGAACAGTAGTACACAGCTCTGGAAAAAATTAAGAGACAGCTGCAAAATGATCAGTTTCTCTGGTTGTACTATTTCTAGGTATGTGTTTGGGTAAAAATAACATTTTTCTTTTATTCTATAAACTACTGACAACATTTCTTTTAAATTCCAAATGAAATTTTTGTCATTTAGAGCATTTATTTGCAGAAAACTGGTCAAAATAACAAGAAAGATGCAGTATTGTCAGACCTCGAATAATGCAAAGACAATACGTTCATATTCATTTTTAAACAACACAATACTAATGTTTTAACTTAGGAAGAGTTCAGAAATCAATATTTGGTGGAATAACCCTGATTTTCAATCCCAGCTTTCTTGCGTCTTGGCTGACTTTATGCCACTCTGGCGCAAAAGTTCAAACAGCTCGGCTTTGTTTGATGGCTTGTGACCATCCTCCTTCCTCTTGATCACATTCCAGAAGTTCTCAATGGGATTCAGGTCTGCAGATTGGGCCTTATTTTAAGGGCTTACAGTAGTTTTATCCTAATACAGTGGGTTGAAACTCTTGGTCTACAAGCCACTTTAAGCCTGCAAGTCACATTATTCTGGCTTGAAAAGTGATATGTAATTTCTATTGGAATCCAGGCAGAGTGGGGATATTCAACATGTTACATTTTTATTCACCAGCAACCTGTATTCAGAATGACTACCAGGGTTGGGAAGACTAAGATTTTTTTATTACCATTATTTTACCAGGTAAGTTGACTGAGAACACATCCTCATTTACAGTAACAACCTGGGGAATAGTTACAGGGGAGAAGAGGGGGATGAATGAGCCAATTGTAAACTGGGGATGATTAGGTGACCATGATGGTATGAAGGACAGTTTGGGAATTTAGCCAGGACACCGGGGTTAACACCCCTATTCTTACAATAAGTGCCATGGGATCTTTAATGACCTCAGAGAGTCAGGACACCCGTTTAACATCCCATCCAAAAGACAGCACCCTACACAGGGCAGTGTCCCCAATCACTGCCCTGGGGCATTGGGATATTTTCTTTTATACCAGAGGAAAGTGTGCCCCCTACTGGCCCTCCAACACCACTTCCAGCATCATCTGGTCTCCCATCCAGGGACTGACCTGGACCAACCCTGCTTAACATCAGCAGCAAGCCAGCAGTGGGATGCAGGGTGGTATGAGACTACCTTAAACATCTAAACTTGAACAACCATTTCAGTAACAGGTGCAATAGTTCTAGTAATAATAATTTAGAACAATTGATGTTTTTTGTATTTGAGCATGAAAATTATAAATGAATCAGTCAATGCATATACATACAAAAACATAGATATTCAATTTTTTTTTAAAAATCAACCTGCAATAAAGCATGCTGGGAAATGTGATAATGATGGGTGTGGTTTTGCTTCAACTCTGGTTATTAACACCAATACTGGGGTTCTTTTACACCACTGAATGTTAATATAACTCTTGAATCAACCCTAGAAATGTTACACTGTAAAATCAACACTAATTAACACTGATGTGTAAAATGAAAGGGACACATCTGCAGGCTTCCATACATTTCAAAAACCTTTAAGAATTCTTAACAACCGTAGATGCCACGTCAAGAACCCCACACTTAACTCAAAGGTTCTTTATCGGGCAAGAGTTCTCCAAGGAACCTTAAGAGCTGAGGGAGAACCATTTAAGAACCTTGACATGCACAAAGTCTGCAGTTGCCAAGAACGTGTAACCTTTCAGCACCATTGTAGGCTACTGTGGTAATTGTGTAGAAGCAACCATTGCTGAATAATATTAGTCACATGTAGATGCTCTACAGATGGTTATACACCTCCCTGACCAAAGTCCTCCTCCCCCGATTGCTCAGTTAGGCCGGGCGGCCAGCTCTAGAAAGAGTGTTGGTGGTACCAAACTCATTCCATCCAAGAATGATGGAGGTCACTGAGTTCTTGGGGGCCTTCAATGTTACAGAAATGTTTTGGTACTGATTCCCAGATCTGTGCCTCGACACAATCCTGTCTCGGAACTCAACGGACAATTCGTTCGACCTCATGGCTTGGTTTTTGTTCTGAAATGCACTGTCAACTATAGACAGGTGTGTGCCTTTCCAAATCAGATCCAATCAATTTAATTTTCCACAGGTGGACTCCAATCAAATTGTAGAAAAAGGATGATTGATGGAAACATGATGCACCTGAACTCAATTTTCGGGTCTCATAGCAGAGTCTGAATGCTTACAGTTGAAGTCAGAAGTTTACATTCACCTTAGACAAATACATTTAAACTCAGTTTTTCACAATTCCTGATATTTAATCCGAGTAAGAATTCCCTGTTTTAGGTCAGTTAGGATCACCACTTTATTTTAAGAATGTGAAATGTCAGAATAATAGTTAGAGAGAATGATTTATTTCAGCTTTAATTTCTTTCATCACATTCCCAGTGGGTCAGAAGTTTACATACACTCAATTAGTATTTGGTAGCATTGCCATTCAATTGTTTAACTTGGGTCAAACATTTCTGGTAGCCTTCCACAAGTTTCCCACAATAAGTTGGGTGAATTTTGGCCCATTCCTCCTGACAGAGCTGGTGTAACTGAGTCGGGTTTGTAGGCCTCCTTGCCTGCACACGCTTTTTCAGTTCTGCCCACAAACTTTCTATGGGATTGAGGTCAGGGCCTTGTGATGGCCACTCCAATACCTTGACTTTGTTGTCCTTAAGCCATTTTGCCACAACTTTGGAAGTATGCTTGGGGTCAATGTCCATTTGAAAAACCCATTTGCGACCAAGCTTTAACTTCCTGATTGATGTCTGGAGATGTTGCCTTAATATATCCACTTAATTTTCCTCCCTCATGATGCCATCTATTTTGTGGAGTGCACCAGTCCCTCCTGCAGCAAAGCACCCCCACAACATGATGCTGCCACCCCGGTGCTTTGCGGTTGAGAAGGTGTTCTTCGGCTTGCAATCCTCCCCCCTTTTCCTCCAAACATAATGATGGTCATTATGGCCAAACAGTTCTATTTATGTTCATCAGACCAGAGGACATTTCTCCAAAAAGTACAATCTTTGTCCCCATGTGCAGTTGCAAACCGTAGTCTGGCTTTTTATGGCAGTTTTGGGGCAGTGGCTTTTTCCTTGCAGAGCGTCCTTTCAGGTTATGTCGATATAAGACTCGTTTTACTGAGGATATAGATACTTTTATACCCGTTTCCTCCAGCATCTTTACAAGGTCCTTTGCTGTTGTTCTGGGATTGATTTGCACTTTTCGCACTAAAGTACATTCATCTCTAGGAGACAGAACGCGTCTCCTTCCTGAGCGGTATGATGGCTGCGTAGTCCCATGGTGTTTATACTTGCGCACTATTGTTTGTACAGATGAACGTGGTACTTTCAGGCATTTGTAAATTGCTCCCAAGGATGAACCAGACTTGTGGAGGTCTACAATTTTTTTTCTGAGGTCTTGGCTGATTTCTTTTGATTTTCCCATGATGTCAAGCAAAGAGGCACTGAGTTTGAAGGTAGGCCTTGAAATACATCCACAGGTACACCTCCAACTGACTCAAATGATGTCAATTAGCCTATCAGAAGCTTCTAAAGCCATGACATCATTTTCGGGAATTTTCCAAGCTGTTTAAAGGCACAGTCAACTTAGTGTATGTAAACGTCTGACCCACTGGAATTGTGATACAGTGAATTATAAGTGAAATAATCTGTCTGTAAACAATTGTTTGAAAAATGACTTGTGTCATGCACAAAGTAGATTTCCCAACCGACTAGCCAAAACTATAGTTTGTTAACAAGAAATTTGTGGAGTGGTTGAAAAATGAGTTTTAATGACACCAACCTAAGTGTATGTAAACTTCAGACTTCAACTGTATGTAAATAAAGTATTTCTGTTTTTTAACATTTCTAAAAAACAGTTTTTACTTTGTCATTATGGGGTATTGTGTGTAGATTAATGAGGATTTGTATTTATTTAATCTATTTTAGAATAAGGCTGTAATGTAATAAAAAGTTTAAAAAGTCAGGGGATCTGAATACTTAACCGAATGCACTGTATACAGGATATATACAAGGAGTATCGGTACCGAGTCAGTGTACAGGGATACGAGGTAAGACCCTACCGGTACCGAGTCAGTGTACAGGGATACGAGGTAAGACCCTACCGGTACCGAGTCAGTGTACAGGGATACGAGGTAAGACCATAACGTTACAGAGTCAGTGTACAGGGATACGAGGTAAGACCCTACCGGTACCGAGTCAGTGTTCAGGGATACGAGGTAAGACCATAACGTTACAGAGTCAGTGTACAGGGATACGAGGTAAGACCCTACCGGTACCGAGTCAGTGTTCAGGGATACGAGGTAAGACCATAACGTTACAGAGTCAGTGTACAGGGATACGAGGTAAGACCCTACCGGTACCGAGTCAGTGTTCAGGGATACGAGGTAAGACCATACCGGTACCGAGTCAGTGTTCAGGGATACGAGGTAAGACCATACCGGGACCGAGTCAGTGTTCAGGGATACGAGGTAAGACCATACCAGTACCGAGTCAGTGTACAGGGATACGAGGTAAGACCCTACCGGTACCGAGTCAGTGTACAGGGATACGAGGTAAGACCCTACCGGTACCGAGTCAGTGTACAGGGATACGAGGTAAGACCATAACGTTACAGAGTCAGTGTACAGGGATACGAGGTAAGACCCTACCGGTACCGAGTCAGTGTTCAGGGATACGAGGTAAGACCATAACGTTACAGAGTCAGTGTACAGGGATACGAGGTAAGACCCAGTGTACCGAGTCAGTGTACAGGGATATGAGGTAAGACCATAACGTTACAGAGTCAGTGTACAGGGATACGAGGTAAGACCCTACCGGTACCGAGTCAGTGTTCAGGGATACGAGGTAAGACCATAACGTTACAGAGTCAGTGTACAGGGATACAGGTAAGACCCTACCGGTACCGAGTCAGTGTACAGGGATATGAGGTAAGACCATAACGTTACAGAGTCAGTGTACAGGGATACGAGGTAAGACCCTACCGGTACCGAGTCAGTGTTCAGGGATACGAGGTAAGACCATACCGGGACCGAGTCAGTGTTCAGGGATACGAGGTAAGACCATACCGGGACCGAGTCAGTGTTCAGGGATACGAGGTAAGACCCTACCGGTACCGAGTCAGTGTTCAGGGATACGAGGTAAGACCATACCGGTACCGAGTCAGTGTTCAGGGATACGAGGTAAGACCATACCGGGACCGAGTCAGTGTTCAGGGATACGAGGTAAGACCATACCAGTACCGAGTCAGTACTGGTACAATATGTAAAATAAATTGTAATTGCTTATGATCCTGTTCAATCTCTTTAAGTCTAAACTTATATATTTATTACAGAATGACATGGCAAAACCCAGTAACAGCTCCTGGAGTTCCCTGTGTATTCTCGTTCCTAAGCCTGACGGTACGTTCCGCTTATGTACAAACTATCGCCATGTAAATGCTGATTCTTTTCCTCTACCTCACTAGATGACTGCATTGATGGAATTGGCTCTGCTGTTTACGTTAGTAAGTTAGATTTACTTAAAGGTTATTGGCAGGTGCCTCTGACCTCACGAGCTTCTGACATGTCAGCTTTCTTGACGCCCGATAACTTTGTACAATATACTGTGATGCCCTTTGGAATGTGTATTGCACCTGCTACTTTTCAGCACCTAGTTAACATTGTGTTCGCGGATGTGCCAAATTGTACTGCTTACCTCGACGATGTGGTGATTCATTCGTCTACTTGGTCTGATCATCTTGTCACCTTGAAAAGGGTGTTTCAGCGGTTGGAGAATTCTTCTTCAATTTGGTCAAGTGTGATTTTGGGAAGGCTACTGTGACTTACTTAGGGAAGCAAGTGGGACGAGGTCAAGTGTGCCCAGTAATGGGTAAAGTGGAAGCAATTGTTGCTTTTCCTGCTCCCACGACTCGCTGCCAGTTGCGCGGATTCCTGGGGATGGTAGGGTACTATCGTATGTTCTATAATATTTTTTTGACGGTAGTAGCTCCCCTTACATCTCTGCTTAGTCCCATAGTACAATTTAAGTGGTCCCAGGACTGTAACTATGCTTTTGAGTCCACCAAAACGCTACTTTGTAGTGCCCCAGTGCTTGCCGCCCCCAACTTTGACAAACCTTTTAAGTTGGAGGTAGGCGATAGTATAGTGGGGGTGGGTGCTGTTCTCTTGCAGGAAGATGAAGAGGGAGTGGATCAGCCCATCAGTTTCTTCTCCACTCGTGTCAGTCAATGTACTCCACCATTGAACAAGAGACGCTGCTTTTATTGCTAGCCGTACAGTTTTTTGTGGCATATGTAGGCTCCAGTGCCTTGCCTGTACTCGTTTTCACAGACCATAATCCTTTAGTGTTTCTAAAGCAAAAGTCCAATCAGAACCGTTGCCTTATGCGGTGGGCTCTGATTGCACAAGGATACAATATACAGATTCACTATGTGAAGGGTTCAGCGAAGGTGATCGCCGATGCTCTACCACGAGTTTAGTAACTGGGGACCCTTGTTGGTTTTTGTTGTTGCAAACTGGGAGTTTGCAGGTTTTGGAGAGGGCGTGTTACGTTCCCCAGTTGAATTGTTGTGGTTCTGTGTATTTGTATGTGTGTATTTCAGGAAATGGAATCCTGGATTCTAAGCAGCTGATTGGTCGGCCCATCACTAATTGGAGCTCTGACCCCACCCTCTCGTCAGGGGATACAGCTGTCTGCAATTACCGACTCCTTCTGCAGCTTGAAAAGCCAGTGTTCCTTTGTTAGGAGGGAGCTTCTTTGTGTGTGCTGTGTTGGTTGTTGGTCTGGTAAATTTGTTGAAAGGGATTTGTAGCTGCTCCTGTAGAGGTATGTGTATACCATAGGACTTAGTGAACAATTTAAATAACCAAAAAACTCTAAGTTTGGTGAATTATTCTGTTTAATATGTTCCCGGGGGGGAAGGGGAAGGCACCTTGAGAGTGTTTAGGCAAGAGGCCTGCGGGCACACAGTTGAAGTTGGAAGTTTACATACACTTAGGTTGGAGTCATTAAAACAAATTTTTCAACCACTCCACACATTTCTTGTTAACAAACTATAGTTTGGGCAAATCGGTTAGGACATCTACTTTGTGCATGACGCAAGTCATTTTTCCAACAATTGTTTACAGACAGATTATTTCACTTATAATTCATTGTTTCACAATTCCAGTGGGTCAGAAGTTTACATACACTAAGTTGACTGTGCCTTTAAACAGCTTGGGAAATTTCAGAAAATGATGTCATGGCTAATTTACATCATTTGAGTCAATTGGAGGTGTACCTGTGGATGTATTTCAAGGCCTACCTTCAAACTCAGTGCCTCTTTGTTTGACATCATGGGAAAATCAAAAGAAATCAGCCAAGACCTCAGAAAAAATATAGAACATTTGTGGGAAGAACTGAAAAAGCATGTGCGAGCAAAGAAGCCTACAAACCGACTCAGTTACACCAGCTCTGTCAGGAGGAATGGGCCAAAATTCACCCAACTTATTGTGGGAAGCTTGTGGAAGGCTACACGAAACATTTGACCCAAGTTAAACAATTTAAAGGCAATGCTACCGAATACTAATTGAGTGTATGTAAACTTCTGACCCACTGGGAATGTGATGAGAGAAATTAAAGCTGAAATAAATCAATCTCTCTATTATTCTGACATTTCACATTCTTAAAATCAAGTGGTGATCCTAACTGTTCTAAAACAGAGAATTTTTACTCTGATTAAATGTCAGGAATTGTGAAAAACTGAATTTAAATGTATTTGGCTCATGTGTATGTAAACTTCCAATTTCTACTGTACATATACCCGTAGCCTTTACTCTGTCTATTCACACTAGGTAAGACCTGGGCGGACCACCCCCTGTATTTGGGTTAGCACGCCAGGTGGTGCTAAGATGAGGTAAGTAGTGGGTAGGTAGGTAAGGTAGGGGAGGGGGCTCTTTAAATTTCTTTGCTTTGGTTCCGTCCAGCCCCTTTTCCCCCACTTTACTGTTTGAAGGAAATAAATTCCCTGTAAACAGTAACTTTTCTCAGCCTCTGTCCTTCCCCGCACCTACAATCACACACCTCTTTCACTCCACGGGAAGTTGAGTTGTAGCAGGGTGTTGCGTTCCCTCCACCATGAGGTGTACATAACAGTGAAGATGGCCAAAACTATGATACACAGGAGGACTAATACGGGAAAACCTGTGCTCTGAATAGAATATGTTTTTCTTTATGGTATCTGTGACCAACAAATGTATATCTGCATATCCGTATTCCCAGTCATGTGAAATCCAAGGATTAGGGCCTGAATAATTTATTTCAATTGACTGATTTCCTTATATGATCTGTAACTCATTTCTGAATTTCTGGATTTAAGAATTTAAGAATTTTTACTGTACTGTAAGCCTGCTGACACATCTTCTGAGAATGATATCAGTCAGTCTGCATCTGTGGGGTTTGTGTGTGTGTGTGTGTATGTGTGTATGTGTGTGTGTGTGTGTGTGTGTGTGTGAATAGAGAAAGAGAAGAAAGAAAAGGAAAATTGAGAGACACAAAGAGATGGGGAGAGAAAGAGAGAGAGCGGGGGAGAGAGTGAAAGATCCATGTGAGTGCTACTGCTGGTGTTGTTTGCGTCAGAGCTAACTGATGTCACCTCCAGAGCTCCAGCGCTGCACCCAGCTCCCTCTGCCTCACAGCACAGTATTGCTAAATACTGCACAATTTAAACATTTGCCCTCCAATGTCCTCTTCCCCAAAACGCGTGTAAATATTGGACTTATACTTCTGCTAAAATGTTTATTCTATTCTACTGAGCCATTTAGTTTATGTTCATATTCTTTTATTATTTGTTGTTGTATTTGCATTGGCGAGAAGGAACCTGCAAGCACTTCATTGGATGGTGTATACCATATGTATCCTGTACGTATGACTAATAAAACTCATGGCTGGGCATGCCGATCCCTCCAGCCAGCACCACAGACCATGTGACTTCAGTCAGCTGATAGTCACACAGTTGCGTCTTCCCCCAGGAAAGGTAAACATCCCTGTTTTCTACTAGAAAGGCTGTGACACCCATGTGACACACAGCTTGACCTATTAAAATGTGATTAGCAGTCCAGGTTTACACACCTTTAGTTGACATTGTTGCCAATTAGCATAAACTTCTGTAGAGAAATGCATGCCTTCATGTAAGGAGGCCTATGCTTTGATCGCACCGACAGCATCATTGCATTTTGAGACACTAGAATTACATTAATTTCCAATGAATCACTGCTTTTTTTAAATGTAATTTGAGTAATTATGAAATTATGAAAAATATGAATAACATTCTAACCATGAGGCCAAAAAGGGCGCTTTTGTTGACTGATTGCAGGAAAGCCACAGGCATGTGGCAGAGTAGATGAAACTGTACATTGCCACACATCAAGACAGTTCGTGGTGGACACACACAACACACACAAACACAACACACACGTTTTCTCTCTCTGTGATGATGGAGGAGCAGGAACACAAAGGACCCAACAGTCTGACAGAGAATGGCAATGGCTTCAGTCAGTGAACACACACACACACACACTAAGACAATAACATGTACAGTACACATCACATCTATTGACTAGGACAGAGGTGCTGCATGTTATCATAAACATCAGCTACTGTTCCTCTTCATCTCTCCACTTCTTTCCCTTCCATCCCTCCTTTACCTCTCTCTTTACCTCTCACTCCCACCTTTACCTCTCTCTATTACCTCACTCCCTCCTTTACCTCTTTCTATTACCTCAGTCCCTCCTTTACCTCTCTCTATTACCTCACTCCCTCCTTTACCCCTCTCTATTACCTCAGTCCCTCCTTTACCTCTCTCTATTACCTCACTCCCTCCTTTACCCCTATCTATTACCTCACTCCCTCGTTTACCTCTCTCTATTACCTCACTCCCTTCTTTACCTCTCTCTATTACCTCACTCCCTCCTTTACCCCCTCTCTATTACCTCACTCCCTCCTTTACCTCTCTACCTCACTCCCTATTACCTCACTCCCTCCTTTACCCCTCTCTATTACTCCCTCCACTCCCTATTACCTCTCCCTCCTTTACCTCTCTCTATTACCTCACTCCCTCCCTTTCCTTTACCTCACTCCCTCCTTTACCCCCTCTCTATTACCTCACTCCCTCTTTGCCCCTCTTACCTCCTTTCCCTCCTTTCACTCCCTCCTTTACCCCTCTCTATTACCTCACTCCCTCCTTTACCCTCTCTCCTCCCTCCTTTACCCCTCTCTATTACCTCACTCCCTCCTTTACCCCTCTCTATTACCTCACTCCCTCCTTTACCTCTCTCTTTTACCTCACTCCCTCCTTTACCCCTCTCTATTACCTCACTCCCTCCTTTACCCCTCTCTATTACCTCACTCCCTCCTTTACCCCTCTCTATTACCTTACTCCCTCCTTTACCCCTCTCTATTACCTCACTCCCTCCTTTACCCCTCTCTATTACCTCACTCCCTCCTTTACCTCTCTCTATTACCTCACTCCCTCCTCCTTTATTACCTCTCCCTATTACTATTACCTCACTCCCTCCCTCCTTTACCCCTCTCTATTACCTCACTCCCTTTACCCCTCTCTATTACCTCACTCCCTGCTTTGCCCCCTCTCTATTACCTCACTTTCCCTCCTTTACCCCCTCTCTATTACCTCACTCCCTTCTTTACCTCTCTCTATTACCTCACTCCCTCCTTTACCCCTCTCTATTACCTCACTCACTCCTCCTTTACCCCTCTCTATTACCTCACTCCCTACCTCTATTACTCCCTCCTTTACCCCTCTCTATTACCTCACTCCCTCCTTTACACCTCTCTATTACCTCACTCCCTTCTTTACCCCTCTCTATTACCTCTCCCTCCCTCCTTTACTCCCTCCTTTACCCCTCTCTATTACCTCACTCCCTCCTTTACCCCTCTCTATTACCTCACTCCCTCCTTTACCTCTCTCTATTACCTCACTCCCTCCTTTACCTCTCTCTATTACCTCACTCCCTCCCCCTAAGCTTAGCTTTTATTAACCATGAATGATGCTGACGTATTTTTGCCCCCTCAGGATTAGGGATGTGCGTATGTGAGTGTGCGTCTCTCTCTCTCTCTCTCTCTCTCTCTCTCTCTCTCTGTGTCAGTTTATATTCTAAGCAGCAGGAAGATTGGGTGTTTGTGCTTGCACGGGAGAGAGAGAGCTAGAGAGAGAAAGGAAAATAATTCTCATGCACCAGTGAAGTGAGACAGTTGTGCCTCTCACAGGTGCAGTGCTGCGATAAGCATATCAAACAAAGGGAGAAAACGCACCAAACACAAATACAGACAGAATGATATCCTCCTCACCTACTTACGCACGCGAGGAAATGACTTCCCACCACAGAGACACAGGACTGTGGAACGAGCAGCGGCTCAGGGTTATTACGTCCTTCTCACTTCGCTCTACAGACTATTAGTAGGCTGTATGATCTACGATTAGTGTCGGGAGTTTTTCCTTAAAACCTGACCTGACCAGGAAAAACTCTGGGCCCTTTTACCGGTTCACCACAGAAAAACATGACTTTGAGTATGTACTTTATGTTCATGTCATTAAAGCAGAGAACATGATCCAGCCATCAGTGTGGTGTGCCTACTCTTTGTGTGCTGCCCTTTGACACAGATAAACAATAACAGGAAGTGACTGAGATCATCTGATAGCGTAGCAGTATGTTCTCGAGGCGTGTGTGTGTGTGTGTGTGTGTGTACACACAAGGCATGGGGCCGCTATAGCATGTGTTCGACATATGGGGTCTCCAGACTGTTCTGTGTACGTATAGAGTATTTATCTTGTTTCCATGAGACGATACTGTTCTGTGTATGTATAGAGTATTTATCTTGTGCTAAGAGATGATACTGTGCTGTTTTAATAAACACACACATCACGAGTCAAACACACACACTAAAGTCAGATTCTTTGGCAATGTTGTTACATTGACATCACGTAACACATTGAACAATGTGTTACATGAAACCTAACACTCTTTCTACACTCTTAGAAATGAGGGTACAGTATTGTTCCCAGGAGAACAAAAATATCAGAATACACATAATGCACTTCAGAGGTACACATAATGATGTCACATGGTACAGGTCGGTACCATGTATTGAATATAAAAAGGTACAACCATCACACTCTTGCTCAAAAAAGGGGTCAAATGTAAAGGTACAGTTCTGTTTCCCAGGGTACAAACGTATTTTGTGTACCCTCAATACCCTAAATACCTCACTCCCTCCTTTACCTCTCTCTATTACCTCACTCCCTCCTTTACCTCTCTCTATTACCTCACTCCCTCCTAAGGTACAATTATGAATTTTTGCCACCTAAAAGGAACTAACAAATTCCAATAGGAATTACAGATCACTTTGTAAACCAGCATAACGTGACTTGCAGGTAAGGTTTTGGGAAAGTTACCAGAAAAGTTCAAGCCTACATGCAGGCCTGATGTGGCCTGAAAACCACGAGTTTCAGGCAACTGCATCAGGGTAAAACTAGGTCTCAGAATAAGGCCTTATGAGTAATGTATTGTCATAAAGAGCATAATTTGTATGATAATATACTGTACGCCTAGGAACTCACTAAGTGAAGGCCACAGGACTGAAATTAATGAATTCAACCATGGTGTTATTGTCACTAACAAATACAGTCATGGGTGGTAACTCTACAATTCACTCAAAAAGGCCAGGCACACAATTACGCACCTATAACTAAAAGTAGAAAGGAGGACCTTACAGAGTCCCACCCCAGTGACAAATGGTTGTACCCCTTTAGGAACAAATCTAAACCTTTATTGCTGAGAGTGTACCCTCGTAACTGCAGAACACTCCCCCCTAAATGGTAAATGTTTGTGCCCCACAAGGATGTATCACCCCTGTTCTCAGCATCGCTCCAAGGATGTATCACCCCTGTTCTCAGCATCGCTCCAAGGATGTATCACCTCTGTTCTCAGCATCGCTCCAAGGATGTATCACCCCTGTTCTCAGCATCGCTCCAAGGATGTATCACCCCTGTTCTCAGCATCGCTCCAAGGATGTATCACCCTTGTTCTCAGCATCGCTCCAAGGATGGCACCAACTCTTCAGTCTTTATTATCAGCTTTAATAATAACGGCATGACCACGTCTGTACCTACTGCACCCCACTGAATGTAATAGTAATGTGAGATTTTGATAAACACATACACACTCTTTCTCTGTCACACATGAACACATGCACGCATGCTTGCACACACACAGCAGTCTTATATCAAGCCTCCATGCTCCCTAGAAGTCTGTTCCCTGTGGAGCCCCAGTGAGTCTGACTGTACCAGTAAGCCTGGTATAAATATTTCAACCCTCGACCCACTCCCTCCACTCCTAATCTCTGAGTTATGCTGCCATAGGTATTTAAAACACTAAACACCCCCTAGGGGAGCTCATATCTGTTAGACTGAACACACACAAACACACACAAACACCACACACAAATACATATGGGTGTACACACACACACACAAACACACACACAAACATGCAGTTATATACACACACACAGTGACATTAACACAGGATGAGCCAAGATGAGCCAACAAGCAGGTGACGATAGGGAAGATCTCACTCATAATCCATCCCACAACACACACACACACCTCCCCTCCACCTCTCTCTCCCTCAGTCATTTGCGTAAGTACTGGACAGCTCTGCGTCATCCCGCTTTCGCCAGTGGTAGGTTGATTCAGAGAAATGAGGAGAGGTGTGTTTGCAGATGAGCCAGACATTTCTTTGTCCTCCTGAGCACTGTCACATTAAAAGGGAAAAAATTGACTGGTGCTGAGCTGGGCCATGAATACACTCCCGCAGACAGATAGACTTCCATGCAAACAGACACACACACACACACACACACACACACACACACACACACACACACACACACACACACACACACACACACACTAAAAGACACTCAGAGGGACACGATAACAAAAGACACTCATATGAATGTATGAATACATGACTTTCTAAACACACACTGACACACGTACAGTACAAACAACCCCACAAGCATCCATACTGCAGTGATGATGCACAACACAAAACATATAGGCTACATCCAACAATACAGACAGCCCAAAGACAGGTGCCATTAATGTTCATTCAATGGTTCACAGGGTAACTCTTTAAAAGAATTGGCCAATGCTTTTCTTTGAACTGCTCAACGATCGATTGTGGTCCATACGAGGTTGGACTGACTGACATAACTGGTGATGAATCACCCTCCCTCTCTTTCAGCCTCTTACCTTTATTCTCTCATTGTCTTCTTCTGTTTTTCTCTCATCTTTCAAACTCTATTTACTCTTGTTTTTCTGTCTTGCCTCATTTCTCTCTCTAGCCCCCTCCTTCTTTCTCTCTACCCCCTTTCTCTCTAACCCCCTCCCTCTCTCTCTCTAGGGACAGGGACCCAGACAGAGGGACAAAGGACAGTAAATGACACAATGACCCACAGGTAGTGTCAGTGATGTCATCTGCACTGTCAGTGATCAAATCAAAGTTTACTTGTCACGTGCGCCGAATACCACAGGGGTAGACCTTACAGTGAAATACTTACTTACAGGCTCTAAGCAATAGTGCAGAAAAGGCATTAGGTGAACAATAGGTACATACAGACACAGGTTAGTCTGGCTGATTGAGGTAGTATGTACATGTAGTATGTACATGACCTCATGTACATGATGCCATCCTTTCTCAGACAATGTGACACGCTCACCAAAACTCATGGAGGCAAGGTTGGAATTATGAGAAATGCTCAACTGCGTAATGCGTTTTTGGTGTAGAAAAATCCATCATACAGCATGAAATGTTTTATCCTGATTTGCGTATAATTAACACAACCATGGGAGTAGACAAGTGTAGCTATTGCCTCATCAATAAAATTAGATTTGGTCACATACACAGGGTTAGCAGATGTTAATGCGAGTGTAGCGAAATGCTTATGCTTCTAGTTCCAACAGTGCAGTAATATCTAACAAGTAATAATTAACAATTCCCAACAACTACCTTATACACACAAATCTAACAAGTAATCTAACAATTCCCCACCAACTACCTAATACACACAAATCTAAAGGGGTGAATGAGAATATGTACCTATAAATATATGGCTGAGCGGCATATGCAAGGTGCAGTAGATTATATAAAGTACAGTATATACATGTGAGATGAGTAATGTAAGATATGTAAACATTATTAAAGTGGCATTATTTAAAGTGGCATTGTTTAAAGTGACTAGTGATCCATTTATTAAAGTGTCCAGTGATTGGGTCTTAGTGTAGGCAGCAGCCTCTCTGAGTTAGTGATGGCTATTTAACAGTCTGATGGCCTTGAGATAGACGCTGTTTTTCAATTTCTCAGTCCCAGCTTTGATGCACCTGTACTGACCTCGCCTTCTGGATGATAGCGGTGTGAACAGGCAGTGGCTCGGGTGGTTCTTGTCCTTGATTATCTTTTTGGCCTTCCTGTGACAACTGGTGTTGTAGGTGTCATGGAGGGTGGGTAGTTTGCCGGTGATGCGTTGTGCAGACCGCACCACCCTTTCGAGAGCCTTGCGGTTGATGGCGGTGCAGTTGTCGTACCAGACTGTGATACAGCCTGATACAGTTCTACATGGACGTTCTACTGTGATACAGTTCTACATGGAACCCTTTTGGTTCCATGCAGAACCCTTTCTACAGAGGATTCTACATGGAACCCAAAAGAGTTCTACCTAGAACCAAAAAAGGTTCTGGGGACAGCCAAAGTACCGTACATGAAACCCTTTTTTCTAAGAGTGTAGTTGGTCCACACTGTAGGCCAGGGGTGTTAATTCCTGGTAGGCTGTCATTTTGTGTCAAATTAAGACCTATAGACAACCAGGTGAGGGGAATTCCTAACTAATCAATGACCTACAAAGGAGGAGTGAAACCCCGCAGGCCATTGAGTTTGACAATGGGCTATAACTGGAGCTTTCCAATTCACTTTTGCTAGGAACAACAGAACCATTCATACAGAGCCTAAAATACAATACACACACACATACACCCCTATCAAAGGGGTTTTCCAGCATTATAAATAAATGTACTGTACTGTCTGATGCTGCAAGCAATATAAGATATTGTCAAAAGTTAATTGAGTTAAGCCAAGAAATAATAATAATAATAATAGTAATAATGTACAAGGGAACCATGTTTGCCTAGCTACAGCATATCCAATGTCATGAGTGTGTTCCCCAGGTGTGTATGAGTGTGCTCCCAAGGTGTGTGTGAGTGTGTTCCCAGGGAGTGTGTGAGTGTGTTCCCAAGGTGTGTGTGAGTGTGTTCCCAAGGTGTGTGTGAGTGTGTTCCCAAGGTGTGTGTGAGTGTGTTCCCAAGGTGTGTGTGAGTGTGTTCCCAAGGTGTGTGTGTGTGTTCCCAAGGTGTGTGTGAGTGTGTTCCCAAGGTGTGTGTGAGTGTGTTCCCAAGGTGTGTGTGAGTGTGTTCCCAAGGTGTGTGTGAGTGTGTTCCCAAGGTGTGTGTGAGTGTGTTCCCAAGGTGTGTGTGAGTGTGTTCCCAAGGTGTGTGTGAGTGTGTTCCCAAGGTGTGTGTGAGTGTGTTCCCAGGGTGTGTGTGAGTGTGTTCCCAAGGTGTGTGTGAGTGTGTTCCCAAGGTGTGTGTGAGTGTGTTCCCAAGGTGTGTGTGAGTGTGTTCCCAAGGTGTGTGTGAGTGTGTTCCCAAGGTGTGTGTGAGTGTGTTCCCAAGGTGTGTGTGAGTGTGTTCCCAAGGTGTGTGTGAGTGTGTTCCCAAGGTGTGTGTGAGTGTGTTCCCAAGGTGTGTGTGAGTGTGTTCCCAAGGTGTGTGTGAGTGTGTTCCCAAGGTGTGTGTGAGTGTGTCCCAAGGTGTGTGTGAGTGTGTTCCCAGGGTGTGTGTGAGTGTGTTGCCAAGGTGTGTGTGAGTGTGTTCCCAAGGTGTGTGTGAGTGTGTTCCCAGGGTGTGTGTGAGTGTGTTCCCAAGGTGTGTGTGAGTGTGTTCCCAAGGTGTGTGTGAGTGTGTTCCCAAGGTGTGTGTGAGTGTGTTCCCAAGGTGTGTGTGAGTGTGTTTCCAGGGTGTGTGTGAGTGTGGCAGACAGAGGGAAGGCTTTACTTAGACACTAACTCCTTATTTAAATAGTAACTCATTTAGAAGTTAACTCATCAGTTAGATACTACAGTAAGTTACTACGTCCTTCGTGTTCAGAGTTCTATTTCAGAGTTCAAGCAGGATATTCCAAAGAGATTTTTTATTTTATTTATTTTACTAGGCAAGTTAGTTTAAGAACAAAATTCTTATTTACAATGACAGCCTACCGGGGAACAGTGGGTTAACTGCCTTGTTCAGGGGCAGAATGACAGATTTGTACTTTGTCAGCTCAGGGATTTGATCTAGCAACCTTTTGGTTACTGGCCCAATGCTCTAACCACTAGGCTAATGACGTCAGTTACACTGTTCTGGGTACATACATTGAGGTCCACAAGGATTTGGACAGTGACTATTTTATTTTGTTTTGAATCTTTACTTCAGCACTTTGGATTTGAAATGATACAATGACTATGTGTAATTTGTTTAAATGACTATGTTTAATTTGAGGGTACTTTTTGTACATAGTCCCCCATTTTAGGGAAACAAATATATTTGGATAAATTCACGTATCCCATATTACTAGCACGCAATGACTACATCGAGCTTGTGACTCTACAAACTTGTTGGATGCATTTGCAGTTTGTTAAGGTTGTGTTTCAAATGAGTTTGGGCCCAATAGAAATGAATGATAATTAATGTAGTGTCATTTTGGAGTCACCTTTATTGTAAATAAGAATTGAATACACTTTTACATGAATGTGGATGCTACCATGATTACGGATAATCCTGAATGAATCCTGCATAATGATGAGTGAGAAAGTTACAGAGGCACAAAGGCATGCTAACCTCCAACATTACCAATAACAGGGGAGGTTAGCATATTTGGGGGTATGATATTTATGCCTATGCAACTTTCTCACTCATCATCATTCATGATTCCTTCAGGATTATCCATAACCATGGTAGCATCCACATTAATGTAGAAGTGTTTAGAAATAAATGGTTATTTACAATTAAATGACTTCAAAATGACACATGATTCACCATTCATTTCTATTGGGCACAAAATAATCTGAAACACAAACAAAGAGTAAATGCGTCCATCAAACATGTAGAGTCACAAGCTTAATGTAGTCATTATGTGCTATGAATATAGGACCAAATACTAAACTTTTGACTACTTTAATACACATAAGAGAATATGTCCAAATACTTTTGGTTCCCTAAAATGGTGGACAATGTACAAAAAGTGCTGTAATTACTAAATGGTTCACCCGATATGGATGAAAATATCCTCACATTAAAGCTGTCAGTCTGCACTTTAACCTCAGTCATTCTACAATTTCAATAATGCTGGAGTACAGAGCCAAAACCATTTCAATAGTGCTGGAGTACAGAGCCAAAACCATTTCAATAGTGCTGGAGTACAGAGCCAAAACCATTTCAGTAGTGCTGGAGTACAGAGCCAAAACCATTTCAGTAGTGCTGGAGTACAGAGCCAAAACCATTTCAATAGTGCTGGAGTACAGAGCCAAAACAATTTCAGTAGTGCTGGAGTACAGAGCCAAAACCATTTCAGTAGTGCTGGAGTACAGAGCCAAAACCATTTCAATAGTGCTGGAGTACAGAGCCAAAACCATTTCAATAGTGCTGGAGTACAGAGCCAAAACCATTTCAGTAGTGCTGGAGTACAGAGCCAAAACCATTTCAGTAGTGCTGGAGTACAGAGCCAAAACCATTTCAGTAGTGCTGGAGTACAGAGCCAAAACCATTTCAGTAGTGCTGGAGTACAGAGCCAAAACCATTTCAGTAGTGCTGGAGTACAGAGCCAAAACCATTTCAATAGTGCTCTAGTACAGAGCCAAAACAATTTCAGTAGTGCTGGAGTACAGAGCCAAAACCATTTCAGTAGTGCTGCCAAAACCATTTCAGTAGTGCTACAGAGCCAAAACCATTTCAGTAGTGCTGGAGTACAGAGCCAAAACCATTTCAATAGTGCTGGAGTACAAAGCCAAAACCATTTCAATAGTGCTGGAGTACAGAGCCAAAACCATTTAAAAAAATGTGTCACTGTCAAAATACTTTTGGACCTCACTGTAGGTCACATGCACACACACACACACACACACGCACACACATGCACGCACGCGCATGCACACACACACACACACACACACACACACACACACACACACACACACACACACACACACACACACACACACACGCACACACACGCATGCACACACACGCACACACATGCACACACAAAAGCTTCTTATGGGAGATAGTCCATAGCTTTTGGTTGGAAGAACATTTCTGCTCCAAGGTAAGACCAAAGGTGACTAAGAATTAGTAATCGTATTGGACAAGAGAGAGATTGGAGAGAGGGAGAGCGAAAGCGTGAGACGGAGATAAGGTCTGATCAACTTTAAGAGCATTAAATCTCCTGCTGCCGACCATCATGTTTGGGAGATTACTATAGATTATAGAGGCAATGTGACCCTGGACACACACACAAACACACACACCTTCAATGATAATTCTGTAGAGTTTGTGTCTCTGTCATCTTCCGGCTGTTTGGAATAGAGCCGGAGATGACAGACAAGTCACAGACATGACATCACTCAAGAAAGAGAGAGAGAAAAAGATTGAAAGGTTTAAAATATTAAAAAGGACACAATTAAAGAGAGAAAGACAAGAAGTGATGTAGGGAAAGAAAGGACATTGTCAAAAAAAAAAGAGAGAAAAAGGTGGAAAACTAATTGCTAGATGGTTCTGTTCACAACGTCTTGAAAATGATTCACACGCTTCAATGGGGCAGAAGTCCGTGTGTAGTGATTCTGGATGGCAACATAGCTAGCAACAAATGACAAATAGCTTCCATGTGGGGAATCGTAGGTGGCTCATTTCAGCTAGTTGTATCTTGTTCTTGATATCATGTCTTGTTTTGAGGTGTCTTGACTGATGTCACGTCTATGCTAATATGGCAAAAAAAATTGCCAGCTAGCTAATCAACAAATGTAATGTAATTGAGAGAAGTGCTCATTGTGCAAATGTATATGTCAACAATCTAAGCCAACCCTGTCTGTTTTGCCTCATAGTTGCATAAGTGTTGGATTTGTTGTTAAACAACCAGCCCGTCTATAAGGGCAGTGAGGTGTCAGATGAGAGGTATTAGTCTCTTAGGTGAGTCAGTCTGGACAGGAACTCTCATTGATATGATATAGTGAAGTGATTAGATGTGTCAGAGGAGGCTCGTGACTCTACATGAGAAGAGAGGACTGGGACACAGCACACATACCAACCAGTGGCTGAAGATATGAGAGTGTGTGTGCCTGTAAAGCAAGCTATAAGTCTTTGAATTGTTGCTGAATAAAATCAGTGTGTGATGACATAGTGGACACAGAATGTACTTTTTGGTACATACGTTTTCATGTACCAAATAAACATCTGAAGCTCAATGTGTTTCTATCACACTTTAAACTCTACCAATGGTTTTGTCACAAAAACTGCCGCGTTAAATAGCAAATGTGCCCACTCTGGTCTTGGCATGTGGGCTCTAGCTAATAGCTTGCAGATAGGCCTACAGTGTGGGTAGGCTGTGCGGGTAAGCTAGTCTACATGATGCGAGTATTATGGATTATCACCAGAATAAGGACCACACAACATGGCGTCACGTGACTCCAAGTTCACTTCGATAGGATGGTTATTATATCAATATCTGCGCATAAAGACATTCCCACCGCCATTTCACACATTATACATTTTCACAAAAAATCCCACCATGTTGAACTAACAAATGATCTGTCTGCATTTATAAAATTGTACTGAAACGTCCTGTTGCCAATACAGCCGTCATGATTTTGTATACAGTACTGTATGAGTGTTCACTCGCAGAAAATCTGTAGATGGAAATGTGGTTAGTGTGACAAAAATATTTTGGTTCTATATTTGGTTCTAGCATTCATCGTGGGGTCATTTGGGAAATGCTCGGGAGTTAAGGTGAAGGATTTTAGTTAGGTCCTTTTGACGTTTGACAGACTCTGGATCTGGGATCGACTTCTGAGTCCATTGGAGAGGATCAGCTTGAGCAAAGTGATGTGTAGAATCACTGATCTACAAATAGTACTCCCTGCCAAATAATAAGCTTTGTGTGATTAAGACTTGCAGAGCTACGCTTCTCATGACTTAGGCGATCCCCCACACCAAGCACACACGTGCAACCAGACATTCATTGATTGGAGAGAGCTTGTGTTAATTAACCCATCAGAGCCTAAGCCCTGTCAAAGTGGGTGGAGGCAGCGGCGGGGTTCTACTAAGCTATATGGAATTGTTTTAAGAAGGTATTTTTTCTAAGAGTGTAGTGATGACATACAGGAAGGAAGGGTTGTAATACAATAGGTCTATGACTACTACTGTCTACAGGTCAGGCTAGGTCAGAGACGGACAGTGATGGACACTGTGCAGTCATGAATGATGTTGGGATGGTCAGCACAGCACACCTCCATCAGCAAAATTTGTTGTTTAGCTTGTTCTCTTACTGCCTCCCTCCTTCCCTCCACCTATCCCTCTTTTCATGTTCACCTACTAAGATATATGGAATTGTTTTAAGAATGTCATACCAAGGACCATTTAGCTATTTGATTAAGATTTTTAAAACCCATTGAAGTAAAAAATATATATATTATTTTATAAATAATTACTTTTGGACTGACTGTTATTTGCCCATATAAATGCATTGAATAAAAATAACATGTACATGTTTGTGAGAGTCTCACCTTTGCACAGAGGGGAAATAGTGTATAGCCCAGAGTTTCTAGGCCAAACCGTTCGAACGCTACAGATGATTTGATCAGAAGACCGATTCTCAGAATGTCTCATGGTCTGACAAACAACGCTCTAGCTCTTTCACCGCAGATCCGGCAGTGCGACATAAGCTGACGTGGTGGATTGAGATGCATCCAATGCAAAAAAAAACACGACATCGCTAGCTTAAACTGACAGATTTTTAATGGGGATTTCTTTATTATGCTAATTCGATTTCCATGAGGGTGGGGAAATTGACCCTAGGGGGTTAAAGAACCTTTCCTAGGATGTTCTCCCTGCAGCATACCTAGTGGATCATGCTGGAATACTGGTAAACGCGCAGTGCCTCAAAAAGTGCCACAAAACTCCTGGCCGTACCCTCTTAGAGAACCCTTTTTGTTCCCAAGTAGAACCCTTTTGGAACCAAAAAGGGTTATTCAAATGCTTATACTATGGGGACAGCAGAGGAACACTTAGGTTCTTGATAGCTTTTTCTTCTTCTAAGAGTGTAGTGATGACATACAGGAAGGAAGGGTTGTAATACAATAGGTCTATGACTACTACTGTCTACAGGTCAGGCTAGGTCAGACACGGACAGTGATGGACACTGTGCAGTCATGAATGATGTTGGGATGGTCAGCACAGAACACCTCCATCAGCAACATTTGTTGTTTAGCTTGTTCTCCTACTGCCTCCCTCCTTCCCTCCACCCATCCCTCTTTTCTCCACCCATCCCTCTTTTCATGTAGACATGCATATACACAGACCCACAAGTGGGAAACCAATGGCAACAGATAAACATGAAGTGAGCAAGACTGGAGGCCTAGTGCTTAGTGAGATGCTATCTGATGTTATCAACTACAGCCCTACAGAACGCATCCACTGTCTAGGTCATGAGTACCACTACAGCAGCCCTACAGAACGCATCCACTGTCTAGGTCATGAGTACCACTACAGCAGTCCTACAGAACGCATCCACTGTCTAGGTCATGAGTACCACTACAGCAGTCCTACAGAACGCATCCACTGTCTAGGTCATGAGTACCACTACAGCAGTCCTACAGAACGCATCCACTGTCTAGGTCATGAGTACCACTACAGCAGCAATACTCAACAGGCAGATGCAGCTGCTTTCATATATTCAGTCCAATTCAATAACTCATGAAGGAGAGTGAGCGAGGGCAGAAGGGATGAGGGGATAACTGATTAGAATGAAACACGGCCCATTGGAGATTCAGTTAGGTGGTCTCACTCTCTCTGCAGTGAGGTCATTACGTGATCATAATAAACCCGGGCTGACGCACTTCCACTGGGCTCATTAACATTCCCTGCATTCCTCACCCTATTCCCATGCCCTGCCTGGACCCAGGAGGCACCTCAGAGGTTTAGTAGGCTTACACTCCGTAGACGTCCTGACACCAGAACACTGAACATTGCGTCCTTTATTCTGACAGAGAGCCCATTACAGATCTAAATCTAATTATTGCAGATGTAGAATTGAAAGTTGTGCAAAGCTTTTAGAATATATTGCATTAGGCTAACCTATTGGGACAATATAACTTTCGCAACATAAATGGATGAGTAAAGAAATACAGTACCTTCATTCAGTGGAGCAACTGGACATACACACATCCAATTACCACTTTACATGATCTTAATCTTCACTTGGGATAATGTAATACAGTACAAGGGCGCCATCTATAAACCAAAAAGCTAACAGCAACCCTGGGTGGTATGGCTGCGTAAACAATGGAGCACAGCAGTTCAGTACACATTTGATGTGACTCATAGGCACCGCACCACACAGCTCTTATTCCTACTTCATTATTCAATCGATTTCATAGTCAACAGTTCTGATATGTTGTTCGGACTGGAAGGATAGAACATACCTAAAACAAAACCTGTTAATTTAAGAGATCGGCACCAACATTGGAAAAACACTGGCAACATGACAAAATCATTAGAGTTGAACAGATCAAGGGAACCAGAAAGGCATGTATTGAATGCACATATCTGTTAACATAATAAATAATATGCAGTTGGTCTGATAAAATGTGAGAACTACTCTTTAGAGCTACCTCTACTGGTCAAATTGAGAAAAGTTTACAGCATAGTATTCCTATCCAAGTACTAACCTGGCCGACTACTTCATTTCGGAGATAGGGCACTGTTATGTACACCTCTAGGAAGAAGGAACGCAACACCCTGCTACAACTCAACTCCCCGTGGAGTGAAAGAGGTATGAGACTGTAGGTGCGAGTAAGGATGACAAAGGCAGAGAATTGACCATTTACTGGGAATTTATTGCTTCCTTCACACGGTAATATGGGGAAAAGGGGCTGAACGGAACCAAAGAAAAGAGAGTAAATGTCAAAGCCTCCCTCTCCTACCTTACCTGCCTACCCACTACTTATCTAACCTACCCTCTCCTACCTTACCTGCCTACCCACTACTTATCTAACCTACCCTCTCCTACCTCACCTGCCTACCCACTACTTATCTAACCTACCCTCTCCTACCTCACCTGCCTACCCACTACTTATCTAACCTACCCTCTCCTACCTTACCTGCCTACCCACTACTTATCTAACCTACCCTCTCCTACCTTACCTGCCTACCCACTACTTATCTAACCTACATTCTCCTACCTTACCTGCCTACCCACTACTTATCTAACCTACCCTCTCCTACCTTACCTGCCTACCCACTACTTATCTAACCTACCCTCTCCTACCTTACCTGCCTACCCATTACTTATCTAACCTACCCTCTCCTACCTTACCTGCCTACCCACTACTTATCTAACCTACCCTCTCCTACTTTACCTGCCTACCCACTACTTATCTAACCTACCCTCTCCTACCTCACCTGCCTACCCACTACTTATCTAACCTACCCTCTCCTACCTTACCTGCCTACCCACTACTTATCTAACCTACCCTCTCCTACCTCAACTGCCTACCCACTACTTATCTAACCTACCCTCTCCTACCATACCTGCCTACCCACTACTTATCTAACCTACCCTCTCCTACCTTACCTGCCTACCCACTACTTATCTAACCTACCCTCTCCTACCTTACCTGCCTATCCACTACTTATCTAACCTACCCTCTCCTACCTTACCTGCCTACCCACTACTTATCTAACCTACCCTCTCCTATCTTACCTGCCTACCCACTACTTATCTAACCTACCCTCTCTACCTACCTTACCTGCCTACCCACTACTTATCTAACCTACCTCTCCTACCTTACCTGCCTACCCACTACTTATCTAACCTACCCTCTCCTACCTTACCTGCCTACCCACTAATTATCTAACCTACCCTCTCCTACCTTACCTGCCTACCCACTACTTATCTAACCTACCCTCTCCTACCTTACCTGCCTACCCACTACTTATCTAACCTACCCTCTCCTACCTTACCTGCCTACCCCACTAACCTACTCCTATCTAACCTATCCCTCTCCTACCTTACCTGCCTACCCACTACTTATCTAACCTACCCTCTCCTACCTTACCTGCCTACCCACTACTTATCTAACCTACCCTCTCCTACCTTACCTGCCTACCCACTACTTATCTAACCTACCCTCTCCTACCTTACCTGCCTACCCACTACTTATCTAACCTACCCTCTCCTACCTCACCTGCCTACCCACTACTTATCTAACCTACCCTCTCCTACCTCACCTGCCTACCCACTACTTATCTAACCTACCCTCTCCTACCTTACCTGCCTACCCACTACTTATCTAACCTACCCTCTCCTACCTCACCTGCCTACCCACTACTTATCTAACCTACCCTCTCCTACCTTACCTGCCTACCCACTACTTATCTAACCTACCCTCTCCTACCTTACCTGCCTACCCACTACTTATCTAACCTACCCTCTCCTACCTTACCTGCCAACCCACTACTTATCTAACCTACCCTCTCCTACCTTACCTGCCTACCCACTACTTATCTAACCTACCCTCTCCTACCTCACCTGCCTACCCACTACTTATCTAACCTACCCTCTCCTACCTTACCTGCCTACCCACTACTTATCTAACCTACCCTCTCCTACCTCACCTGCCTACCCACTACTTATCTAACCTACCCTCTCCTACCTTACCTGCCTACCCACTACTTATCTAACCTACCCTCTCCTACCTCACCTGCCTACCCACTACTTATCTAACCTACCCTCTCCTACCTTACCTGCCTACCCACTACTTATCTAACCTACCCTCTCCTACCTCACCTGCCTACCCACTACTTATCTAACCTACCCTCTCCTACCTTACCTGCCTACCCACTACTTATCTAACCTACCCTCTCCCACCTTACCTGCCTACCCACTACTTATCTAACCTACCCTCTCCTACCTTACCTGCCTACCCACTACTTATCTAACCTACCCTCTCCTACCTTACCTGCCTACCCACTACTTATCTAACCTACCCTCTCCTACCTTACCTGCCTACCCAATACTTATCTAACCTACCCTCTCCTACCTAGCCTGCCTACCCACTACTTATCTAACCTACCCTCTCCTACCTTACCTGCCTACCCACTACTTATCTAACCTACCCTCTCCTACCTTACCTGCCTACCCACTACTTATCTAACCTACCCTCTCCTACCTTACCTGCCTACCCACTACTTATCTAACCTACCCCTCTCCTACCTTACCTGCCTACCCACCACTTATCTAACCTACCCTCTCCTATCTTACCTGCCTACCCACTACTTATCTAACCTACCCTCTCCTACCTTACCTGCCTACCCACTACTTATCTAACCTACCCTCTCCTACCTTACCTGCCTACCCCACTACTTATCTAACCTACCCCCTCTCCTACCTTACCTGCCTACCCACTAATTATCTAACCTACCCTCTCCTACCTTACCTGCCTACCCACTACTTATCTAACCTACCCTCTCCTACCTTACCTGCCTACCCACTACTTATCTAACCTACCCTCTCCTACCTTACCTGCCTACCCACTACTTACCCAACCTACCCTCTCCTACCGTACCTGCCTACCCACTACTTATCTAACCTACCCTCTCCTACCTTACCTGCCTACCCACTACTTACCTAACCTACCCTCTCCTACCTTACCTGCCTACCCACTACTTATCTAACCTACCCTCTCCTACCTTACCTGCCTACCCACTACTTATCTAACCTACCCTCTCCTACCTTACCTGCCTACCCACTACTTATCTAACCTACCCTCTCCTACCTTACCTGCCTACCCACTACTTATCTAACCTACCCTCTCCTACCTTACCTGCCTACCCACTACTTATCTAACCTACCCTCTCCTACCTTACCTGCCTACCCACTACTTATCTAACCTACCCTCTCCTACCTTACCTGCCTACCCACTACTTATCTAACCTACCCTCTCCTACCTCACCTGCCTACCCACTACTTATCTAACCTACCCTCTCCTACCTTACCTGCCTACCCACTACTTATCTAACCTACCCTCTCCTACCTCACCTGCCTACCCACTACTTATCTAACCTACCCTCTCCTACCTTACCTGCCTACCCACTACTTATCTAACCTACCCTCTCCTACCTCACCTGCCTACCCACTACTTATCTAACCTACCCTCTCCAACCTTACCTGCCTACCCACTACTTATCTAACCTACCCTCTCCCACCTTACCTGCCTACCCACTACTTATCTAACCTACCCTCTCCTACCTTACCTGCCTACCCACTACTTATCTAACCTACCCTCTCCTACCTTACCTGCCTACCCACTACTTATCTAACCTACCCTCTCCTACCTTACCTCTCTACCCACTACTTATCTAACCTACCCTCTCCTACCTAGCCTGCCTACCCACTACTTATCTAACCTACCCTCTCCTACCTTACCTGCCTACCCACTACTTATCTAACCTACCCTCTCCTACCTTACCTGCCTACCCACTACTTATCTAACCTACCCTCTCCTACCTTACCTGCCTACCCACTACTTATCTAACCTACCCTCTCCTACCTTACCTGCCTACCCACTACTTATCTAACCTACCCGCTCCTACCTTACCTGCCTACCCACTACTTATCTAACCTACCCTCTCCTACCTTACCTGCCTACCCACTACTTATCTAACCTACCCTCTCCTACCTCACCTGCCTACCCACTACTTATCTAACCTACCCTCTCCTACCTTACCTGCCTACCCACTACTTATCTAACCTGCCCCTCTCCTACCTCACCTGCCTACCCACTACTTATCTAACCTACCCTCTCCTACCTTACCTGCCTACCCACTACTTATCTAACCTACCCTCTCCTACCTTACCTGCCTACCCACTACTTATCTAACCTACCCCTCTCCTACCTTACCTGCCTATCCACTACTTATCTAACCTACCCTCTCCTACCTTACCTGCCTACCCACTACTTATCTAACCTACCCTCTCCTACCTTACCTGCCTACCCACTACTTATCTAACCTACCCTCTCCTTCCTAGCCTGCCTACCCACTACTTATCTAACCCTACCCTCTCCTACCTTACCTGCCTACCCACTACTTATCTAACCTACCCCCTCTCCTACCTCACCTGCCTACCCACTACTTACCTAACCTACCTCTCCTACCTTACCTGCCTACCCACTACTTACCTAACCTACCCTCTCCTACCTTGCCTGCCTACCCACTACTTACCTAACCTACCCTCTCCTACCTTGCCTGCCTACCCACTACTTACCTAACCTACCCTACCTGCCTACCCACTACTTACCTAACCTACCCTACCTGCCTACCCACTACTTACCTAACCTACCCGCCTAACCACTACTTACCTAACCTACCCTACCTGCCTACCCACTACTTACCTAACCTACCCTACCTGCCTACCCACTACTTACCTAACCTACCCTCTCCTACCTTACCTGCCTACCCACTAACTAGCACCACCTGGTGCCCTAACCAAAATACAGGGGGTGGTCCGCCCAGGTCTTACCTAGTGTTCCTAGACAGTGAATATACTATGGGTATATGTTTGCCCGCGGGCCTCTTGCCTAAGCACTCCCTAGGTACCTTCCCCTTCCCCCTGGGAACAAATTAAACAGAATACAAACGTAAGTACACAATTTCAATAATCAAAAACATTACGTCCTTTGGGGACACACATACCTTAGAAGCAGCGGCTACAAAGTACTTAACAAAAACCTGTCTCAGCAAAAACAGGACATATTAATAAGCTCTCTGTCTCAGCAACAAACACAGAACATAACCTTCTGCCCTCTCTGAGAAACAACCAACACAGAACATAACCTTCTGCCCTCTCTGAGAAACAACCAACACAGAACATAACCTTCTGCCCTCTCTGAGAAACAACCAACACAGGACATAACCTTCCGCCCTCTCTGAGAAACAACCAACACAGAACATAACCTTCTGCCCTCTCTGAGAAACAACCAACACAGGACATAACCTTCTGCCCTCTCTGAGAAACAACCAACACAGGACACACTCATCATCTCTCTTAACAACAACCAACACAGGACACACTCATCATCTCTCTTAACAACAACCAACACGGGACACACTCATCATCTCTCTTAACAACAACCAACACAGGACACACTCATCATCTCTCTTAACAACAACCAACACAGGACACACTCATCATCTCTCTTAACAACAACCAACACGGGACACACTCATCATCTCTCTTAACAACAACCAACACAGGACACACTCATCATCTCTCTTAACAACAACCAACACAGGACACACTCATCATCTCTCTTAACAACAACCAACACAGGACACACTCATCATCTCTCTTAACAACAACCAACACAGGACACACTCATCATCTCTCTTAACAACAACCAACACGGGACACACTCATCATCTCTCTTAACAACAACCAACACAGGACACACTCATCATCTCTCTTAACAACAACCAACACAGGACACACTCATCATCTCTCTTAACAACAACCAACACGGGACACACTCATCATCTCTCTTAACAACAACCAACACAGGACACACTCATCATCTCTCTTAACAACAACCAACACGGGACACACTCATCATCTCTCTTAACAACAACCAACACAGGACACACTCATCATCTCTCTTAACAACAACCAACACGGGACACACTCATCATCTCTCTTCTGCGCAACAGAACACCTGGCTTATAAAGCTGGAGAAGGAGTCTAATGGGCTACAGCTGTATCCTGACGAGGGGACGAGGTCAACTCTCCAATCATCAATGGGGCCGACCAAACAGCTGCTTGGGAGAATCCAGGAAGCCATCATGAAACACACACATACAGACAAAACCACAACACAGAAACTGGGGAACGTAACAGGCGCATTTAGGCTGGTTTGCCCGTAAGAAAAGTAATATTGGTTGGATCGACTATTTGAAGTTCATATCTCTGGAAAAAAAGTGTATGGTGAAAGAACCATTATTCAAATGAAATCATATTGTATTGGTCACATTCTCATATCTAGCAGATGTTATTGCAGGTGAAGCGAAATTTTGCAACACACTCAGTTGAAGTAACTAGTAGCAGTGTTTCTAACATTCTATATTCTGATCTTTAAATAGACATTTACAGCCATTCAGTCCCAAAAAAGAAAAATGTAACCTTAACATACACAATTATATTGTTAATCAATATAAGACAGTTGCCTCTGACAAAATAATACAATAGTACACCATACTGGGCTGGCTGACAGCACCTGGTATTCCCAAGTGGTCTCCCATTCAAGTACTACCAGGCCCGACCCTGCTTAGCTAGCGAGATCATTCAGGCTAAGCGGCGAAAGGTGATTTGGGTAGACTATAAAAAGTCGACGAGCCTCGGCGACATAGACCTAATCAATTCCCAACAACAGAAAGCAAAGCAGGCCAAGTTATGCTTATACACTACCGTTCAAAAGTTTGGGGTCACTTAGAAAAGTCCTTGTTTTCGAAAGAAAAGTTCATTTTTCATCTAATAAAAGAACATAAAATTGATCAGAAATACAGTGCAGACATTGTTAATGTTGTAAATGACTATTGTAGCTGGAAACTGATTATTTTTTATGGAATATCTACATAGGCGGCTTCGTTAAATAGTACCTGCAAAACACCAGTCTCAACGTCAACAGTGAAGAGGCGACTCCGGGATGCTGGCCTTCTAGGCAGAGTTCCTCTGTCCAGTGTCTGTGTTCTTTTGCCTATCTTAATCTTTTCTTTTTATTGGCCATTCTGAGAAATGGCTTTTTCTTTGTCACTCTGCCTAGAAGGCCAGCATCCCGGAGTCGCCTCTTCACTGTTGACGTTGAGACTGGTGTTTTGCGGGTACCATTTAATGAAGCTGCCAGTTGAGGACTTTTGAGGCATCTGTTTCTCAAACTAGACACTCTAATGTATTTGTCCTCTTGCTCAGTTGTGCACCGGGGCCTCCCACTCCTCTTTCTATTCTGGTTAGAGCCAGTTTGCGCTGTTCTCTGAAGGGAGTAGTACACAGCGTTGTACGAGATCTTCAGTTTATTGGAAATTTCTCACATGGAATAGCCTTCATTTCTCAAAACAAGAATAGAATGACAAGATTCAGAAGAAAGTGCTTTGTTTCTGGCCATTTTGAGCCTGTAATCAAACCCACAAATGCTGAAGCTCCAGATACTCAACTAGTCTAAAGGCCAGTTTTATTGCTTCTTTAATCAGTACAACAGTTTTCAACTGTGCTAACATAATTGCAAAAGATTTTTCTAATGATCAATTAGCCTTTTAAAATGATACACTTGGATTAGTAACACAACATGCCATTGGAACATAGGAGTGATGGTTGCTGATAATGGGCCTCTGTACGCCTTTGTAAATTCCATTAAAAATCAGCCGTTTCCAGCTACAATAGTAATTTACACCACTAACAATGTCTACACTGTATTTCTGATCAATTTGATGTTATTTTAATGGACAAAAATTGTGCTTTTCTTTCAAAAACAAGGACATCTTTAAGTGACCCCAAACTTTTGAAGGGTAGTGTACATACATCTGTCAGATGCTGAACATTTCAACTTTAAACAAACTTTTCAAGTTATGTGTTCCTCCAAAAGTCAATCAACTTCCTCTTAATTTTAACAAAATGAACTAACCATTGCATCATACAATTGTGTAATTTATGTATGTTACAATGAGCAGTAATCTATAACTGTTTACTTTATTATCTAGCAAATAAAACACCTCAATCTATTCTGTCTGAGGACAAATCAAATGTATTTATATAGCCCTTCGTACATCAGCTGATATCTCAAAGTGCTGTACAGAAACCCAGCCTTAAAAACCCCAAACAGCAAGCAATGCAGGTGTAGAAGCACCTGCACAAGACAATCCATTCACAAGTAGGGCTATACATGATAGGAATAAGTATCCGTGCTACAGTAACAGATTACACGCTTTGGGAAAATCCAAAAGAGAAAATGAATCTACAGTAGTAACGTTAGCTAGGCCTCGTTCACTTTGAAATAGATGCTAAACCATTCATCCGATGACTATAACTAAGGTAAAGCGAAAATAAATGCTTACAAATCTCATTCTCAACACTAAACTCAACATATATCAGAATAAAAACTGGGCCCATAACATGGTGGCTGTTTTATTTCAAACCAACACTACTTGAACAACAAGATCAAACAGAACGAATGCAGTCTCCCACTACCACAATTTATGCAGTCACTCTTTTCACATTTGGAATACATTAGCTGAGCCTTGCGCTGGGAGAACCGCCTTGCTGATCACATTATCTCCTTTGCCAGGTAAGTATGAGTTAACTTTTACAAGTCGGTGGATGTCAAGTCGAAACTTTTCGGTTGACAGTTATCACTCTGGCTACTGATAATAACGCATCACGTTTACCAGGGTTTAATGACATTTATGATCGCAGTTGTGGACAGAGCGAGGGAAAAGCGATTACTTTGGTTTTATTAGATTATATCGCTGTCAGACTATTTTCCCATTATGCAACACGATATAAATGATTTATACGTTGACCCTCTAAACGTCTGACTGATATAACATAATAGGCGATGTTTCTAAATGCTGAAATCACGTTTGTGCACACAGCCAAAGAAATGACAACAACTATTTCTGGTGTTTCGCAGCATTCCAGGCATTGTAGGTATAGCCGTTTCCTCGTGCTTGTGTCTGCACTCAGTAAAATATGTTGCAATTACACCATCGACCACAGGGTGGTAAACGACCCCCAGATATGCGGGAGAGACAAAAGCTGTGTTCGAATACCCATACTAACATACTGTATACTACATACTTAACCCTTGTGTGGTGTTCGGGTCTGTGGGATCCATTTTCAATGTTTACTAAAAGAAAAATTATATAATTAATACATTTTTCAACCATACACATTTTATATTACATATGTGGTGTTCGGTGAACCCGAGGGTAATAAAAGTGTGTAGGTGAAAACAAGTAAAAATGAATCAAAAAGGTTTGCTGTGTGTCTTCACTCTGTCTTCCTCCTCCCTGCCTGTCTCCTGCTTTTCTCACACTCGTTACCCTTTGTAGTGTGTGACACTACCCAATGTCTTGCAGGAACCTTCACAATGTTATTACAATACATTATTTCTATAGAGTGTGGGAAAATGCAGTATTTTTCCACACTCTACCCCAGCCAGGTACAAGTTGGGGGAGGGACACAACAAATAAATAGCTTTGCATGTGTGGCTCCTTACCACAATCAATCAGTATGGCAAAAAATCATCTATGCTCAGAGGGCCTTACAAATAATTTTGGCAGAGAGAGAAGCTAGTGTGGAAAGAGTGTCTTCCACTTTGGAAGATGAAGAATTTTCAGAATATGAGGATCATGTCTCTGTCTATTCGGAGTCTGAGAGTGAGTTGGAAGAATAGGATGATATTGACCCTCAGCAAGCCCCAGGACCAGCCTGTCAGCAGCCTGCCCCAGGACCAGCCCATCAGCAGCCTGCCCCAGGACCAGCCCATCAGCAGCCTGCCCCAGGACCAGCCCGTCAGCAGCCTGCCCCAGGACCAGCCCGTCAGCAGCCTGCCCCAGGACCAGCCCGTCAGCAGCCTGCCCCAGGACCAGCCCGTCAGCAGCCTGTCCCAGGACCAGCCCGTCAGCAGCCTGCCCCAGGACCAGCCCGTCAGCAGCCTGCCCCAGGATCAGCCCGTCAGC
This sequence comes from Oncorhynchus tshawytscha, assembly GCF_018296145.1. Lineage (NCBI taxonomy): Eukaryota > Metazoa > Chordata > Actinopteri > Salmoniformes > Salmonidae > Oncorhynchus > Oncorhynchus tshawytscha. Next base: position 65,499,648 of record NC_056431.1, read on the forward strand.
AGCCTGCCCCAGGACCAGCCCGTCAGCAGCCTGTCCCAGGACCAGTGGGCCAGCCCGTCAGCAGCCTGTCCCAGGACCAGCGGGCCAGCCAGTCAGCAGCCAGCCCCAGGACCAGCCCGTCAGCAGCCTGCCCCAGGACTAGCCCGTCAGCAGCCTGTCCCAGGACCAGCGGGCCAGCCAGTCAGCAGCCAGCCCCAGGACCAGCCCGTCAGCAGCCTGTCCCAGGACAAGCGGGCCAGATTATCAGCAACCAGCTCATCAGCAGCCTGCAGGAGGGAAAATATGGATGTAAAAAAATTGTGACATTGAATGGCTTTCCTGCCCAAGGAATGAGCCACCATGCATGGCTGTCAATGTGATAAGGACACAACCAGAGCCGACGCGGATGGTGGTTACTCATGCGCAAGACAAAGTCTTCTTTTGAACTGAATAATTCTGGACTGCACTAATTTGGAGGGAAGGCATGCTTTTGGAGAGAAATAGAAGGAGATGGACCAAACTCATTTACATGCATATTTTGGGGTTCGTATCCTTGCTGGTGTTTTCAGATCCAATGGGGGTATCCACAGAATCTCTGTGGGATGCAGAAACTGGCAGAGCACTTTTCCGTGCAATAATGTCCCTGGAAAACTTCCACATTATTTCCAGGGTTATCCCCTTCGATAACCGAGACTCCAGACCAGCTCGGCGGCAGAGAGACAAGCTAACTGCAATCAGGTCAGTGTGGTACAAGTGGGTGGACCGCCTTTCCCTGTTTTACAACCCTGGGCTGAATGTTACTGTTGATTGTCAGCTTATGCCAATTAGGGGCCGCTGCCTCTTCAGGCAGTACATACCGTCTAAACCCACAAAATATGGAATCAAGATCTGGGCTGCCTGTGATGCTGCTTCATCATATGGGTAGAACTTGCAAGTGTATATGGGGAAGCGGGTTGTCCTGGATGTGACACAAGGACTCCGTGGCCAACCCATCACATGCAATAACTTTTTTACTTTGAACAAGCTGGGACAGGAGCTCCTCAAGAGGAAGCTGATGATGGTAGGAACAATATGGAAAAACAAGCCAGAGCTCCCACCTCAGCTGTTGAAGACACGGAACAGGCCTATCAATTACTCTTAAGTTTGTGTTCATGGCCGACACGTCCCTAGTGTCCTACGTGCCAAAGAAAGGCAAAAATGTGGTACTCATGAGTACGCTGCATAGAGATGGGAGAATCTGTGGCCAGGAACATCAAAAACCAGAAATCATAATGGATTACAATGTCGCAAAAGGAGAGGTGGACAATTTAGACAAGCTGGTGACTGGCTACAGCTGCAAAAGAAGAACCCTGTGGCAAATCCAGAGGAGGCAACATATCCCAAGGACCCCAGCTTCTGCAGCCATCGTGAGGAGGTTTCAGGGGGATGCTGGTGCTTCATCCGTCCGACCCACAGAACCAACAACTCCAAAACCGTAAGTAAGTGTGAGTGATGTTGTTGCATGCATGTGTCTGACTCCCCTACCTTGGCCAGCTGTAACTATATATGTGAGTGAGATGTTAGTCAAATTCCTGAACTAAGTGTTTTCATCATTCTAGATTGCAGTCGTAGCAACAAGAAGAAGCGCTGTGATGTGTTTGGACCCAAGAAGGACAGGAAGACACAGTACACATGCATCAAGTGCAAGAAATACATTTGCAACACACACAAAGTAAAACTCTGTCCCTCATGTTGTGTGTAGACCTGCCTTCATTTGTATTCAATCAATCAAATTTCAATCAAATGTATTTATAAAGCCCTTTTTACATCAGCCAATGTCACAAAGTGCCATACAGAAACCCTGCCTAAAACCCCAAACAGCAAGCAATGCAGATGTAGAAGCACTGCGGCTAGGAACAACTCCATAGAAAAGCAGGAACCTAGACAGAAACCTAGAGAGGAACCAGGCTGTGAGGGGTGGCCAGTCGTCTTCTGGCTGTGCCGGGTGGAGATTATAACAGTACATGGCCAACGCTCTAACCACTAGGCTATGTACAGGTGCAGTAATCTGAGCTGTTCTGACAGCTGGTGAGGGAGATAAGTGTTTCCAGTTTCAGAGATTTGTGTAGTTCGTTCCAGTCATTGGCAGCAGATGACCCGCATGGTCAAATAATATTAATCACAGTGGTTGTAGAGGGTGCAACAGGTCGGTACCTCAGGAGTAAATGTCATTTGGCTTTTCATAGCCGATCATCCAGAGTTAGGAGGCAGCAGGTGCGGAAGAGAGAGAAAACAGCAGGTCTGGGACAAGGTAGCATGTCCAGTGAACAGGTCAGGATTCGGCAGAACAGTTGAAACTGGGGACAGCAAGCAGTCACCAGGCCAGGTAATCCTGAGGCATGGTCCTAGGGCTCAGGTCCTCCGAGAGAAAGAATTAGGGGGAGCATACTTAAAAATTCACAGACCGGAGAAATACTCCAGATATAACAGACTGAATGACCCTAGACCCCGACACTTAAACTATTGCAGCATAAATACTGGAGGCTGAGACAGGAGGGGTCAGGAGACACTGTGGTCCCGTCCGACTATACTCCCGGACAGGGCCGACCAGTCAGGGTATAACCTGGCCCACTTTGCCAAAGCACAGCCCCCACACCATTAGAGGGATATTCAAAACCACCAACTTACTACCTTGAGATGGGACTCATTTATAATTTCCATTAAATACTGTATGTACATTTTTTTCCTTCCAATTTGTTCAGTTCAAAGCAATAAACATCAATAGTGATGAAAACCTTGTTTCATTTATATTTGTTTCAGATAAACAGTACCCACACAAGGGTTAATGAGTATATAGTATATGTTAATTTTAGTATACTGTAAAAGAACGGTATCCTTTTCAGTTGAGCGTACTAGCGCTTCACCTGTCTACTGGAAGTTGATGTTGTTGCTATGCAACCTCTTGCTAGCTTGTTAGCATTACAAATCATTACGTAGACTTCAAGTGTGTTCGTAAATTCAATCTGGAGTGCCAGAGTGCGCTTGTAAATTCAGGGCGTTGTCAGATTGTCTGTTTGTAAATTCAGAGCTTTCGCTTTTGGAACGTTCAGAGCGCACACTGGACGCTCTTGACCTCACAACGGCAGTCAAGTACCTAAGCTAACTGGCTAACTTGCTAGCTACTTCGACACCAATGAGAGAGTACCTCATTCTGACCATATTACTCGCCCTACCAGAGCTGATTAGGCTGTTTTCATGTTATTTGGAGTGTTGGTGACTGTAACTGTGCTGCTGGCAACATTTTAATGATGCTTTTTTCCTGACATTTACTGACACTGGCCACATTCAAATGTTTGGCATGCTAACTATATCCATACTATGACTAATAAGCATACTATATACTCAATTTACGTCACAAATAGTATGGTTAGTGCAGTTAGTATGAGTATTTGAACACAGCTAAAGTATACTTGCTACATCATCCACAAGACAGAGTAGTAGGCTAAGCTACAGTAATAGTGGGAGAAACGTTTTTCTTACCAGTAAGCAGTACACATATTTATGCAGAAGCCATGCACATACTGAAATCACAGTCAAAATAGCCTGTCTGTGATATGTGGTTGTTAGGACCTACCTTATCTCAATATAGGCTGCAACCCATTGTCTTTCATACATACTGAGTATCGTTCTGCCCCTGAACAGGCAGTTAACCCATTGTTCCTATGCCGTCATTGAAAATAAGAATTTGTTCTTAACTGACTTGCCTAGTTAAATAAAGGTTAAAAAAAATTTAAAAAATCTTAGTATGTAAAACGTTACAAAGGCAGATATTTTTGTCCATGTCATTGCAAAGAGCTATGCATCCAATTGTGAGTTGATCCATCAGAATCACCATTATTTGGCAAGTACTATCACATATACCGGAATTTGATTTGGTGAAATGGTGCTGCCACAGTAAACAGCATCAACAAACAGAATATTAACGATAAACATAATACAGACAGATTATATTTACAATCTACGTACGCTGAATCTACGTACGCTGAATCTACATAATCATATAGCAACAACAAAAAAACACAACCCTTAATATCTGTTTGTTTTTACTTTCAACAGGGTTATTTCCCTGAGTATGGGGTGCACCTTTCCTGAAAGTGCTGAATTTGTGAAAATAACAGGCAAATCCAATGACTTCTGACAAATAGGCCTACATGAATCAGCCTTCTGTCAGCAGTTCGCTATATAGTTAGCATGTCATATTCTATGCTGGGACAGGGCATGTGTGCTCCGACATGGCTACCCGTGAGGTATTTCTCCCTCTTTTCCCGCGACGATTTAAACCCCGCTGGCAAAAAAAGTATCATACAATTATAACCTATTGAAGAGTAAAGATTTTTTTTAAATATTTATTTATTTATTTCAAGTTCCTTGGTGTCCACATCACCAACAAACTATCATGGTCCAAACATACCAAGACAGTCGTGAAGAGGGCACTTACAAAATCTTTTCCCCCTCAGAAGACTGAAAAGATAGGGCATGGGTCCCCAGATCCTCAAAAGGTTCTACAGCTGCACAATCGAGAGCATCCTGACCGCTTGTATGCCTGGTATGCAACTGCTCAGCATCTGACCGTAAGGAGCTACAGAGAGTAGTGCGAACATCCCAGTACCTCACCGGGGCCAAGGTTCCTGCCATCCAGGACCTATTTAATAGGCAGTGTCAAAGGACAGCCCATAAAATTGTCAGAGACTCCAGTCACCCCATTTTAGACTGTTTCCTCTGCTACCGCACGGAAAGTGGTACCGGAGCGCCAAGTCTAGGACCAAAAGGCTCATCAACAGCTTCTACCCCCAAGCCATAAGACTGCTGAACAATTCATAAAATCGCCACCGGACAATTTACATCGAACCCCCCAATTTACCAGTTGTGAAGTCGTAAATACCAGTTGGGCACATTCATTTGCTTTGAACTCGTTTAAAAAAGCTGTGTTAACCCTAAACTAAAAGTGCAGCTGCAGTATCATGCTTGTAAACTATTTGTATTGAGCAAATCTAATTGACAAAATGCCATAGCTTTTTTTATTTTTTGATGTTCAAATCAAATCAAATTTTATTTGTCACATACCCATGGTTAGCAGATGTTAATGCGAGTGTAGTGAAATGCTTGTGCTTCTAGTTCCGACCATGCAGTAATATCCAACGAGTAATCTAACGAAACAATTTCACAACAATTACCTTATACACACAAGTGTAAAGGAATGAATAAGAATATGTACATAAAAATATATGAATGAGTGATGTTATAGAACAGCATAGGCAAGATGCAGTAGATGGTATAGAGTACAGTATATACAAATGAGATGAGTAATGTAGGGTATGTAAACATATAAAAGTGGCATTGTTTAAAGTGGCTAGTGATACATTTATTACATCAATTTTGGCATTATTAAAGTGTCTGGAGTTGCGTCAGTATGTTGGCAGCAGCCCCTCAATGTTAGTGATGGCTGTTTAACAGTCTGAGGGCCTTCAGATAGAAGCTGTTTATTCAGTCTCTCGGTCCCTGCTTTGATGCACCTGCACTGACCTCACCTTCTGGGTGATAGCGGGGTGAACAGGCAGTGGCTCAGGTGGTTGTTGTCCTTGATGATCTTTTTGGCCTTCCTGTGACATTGGGTGGTGTAGGTGTCATGGAGGGCAGGTAGTTTGCCCCCGGTGATGCGTTGTGCAGACCTCACTACCCTCTGGAGAGCCTTACGGTTATGGGCGGAGCAGTTGCCATACCAGGCGGTGATACAGCCCGACAGGATGCTCTCGATTGTGCATCTGTAAATGTTTGTGTTTTTGGTGACAAGCCGAATTTCTTCAGCCTCCTGAGGTTGAAGAGGCGCTGCTGCGCCATCTTCACCACGCTGTCTGTGTGGTTGGACCATTTCAGTTTGTCCGTGATGTGTACGCCGAGGAACTTATAACTTACTACCCTCTCCACTACTGTCCCTTCGATGTGGATAGGGGGGTGCTCCCTCTGCTGTTTCCTGAAGTCCACGATCATATCTTTTTTTTTTTGATGTTGAGTGTGAGGTTATTTTCCTGACACCACACTCCGAGGGCCCTCATCTCCTCCCTGTAGGCCATCTCATCGTTGTTGGTAATCAAGCCTACCACTGTTGTGTCGTCTGCAAACTTGATGATTGAGTTGGAGGCGTGCATGGCCACGCAGTCGTGGGTGAACAGGGAGTACAGGAGAGGGCTGAGAACGCACCCTTGTGGGGCCCTAGTGTTGAAGATCAGCGGGGTGGAGATCTTGTTACCTACCCTCACCACCTGGGGGCGGCCAGTCAGGAAGTCCAGGACCCAGTTGCACAGGGCGGGGTCGAGACCCAGGGTCTCGAGCTTGATGACGAGCTTGGAGGGTACTATGGTGTTAAATGCTGAGCTGTAGTTGATAAACAGCATTCTCACATAGGTATTCCTCTTGTCCAGATGGGTTAGGGAAATGTGCAGTGTGATTGCGATTGCGTCGTCTGTGGACCTATTGGGGCGGTAAGCAAAGGAGTGGGTCTAGGGTGTCAGGTAGGGTGGAGGTGATATGGTCCTTGACTAGTCTCTCAAAGCACTTCATGATGACGGAAGTGAGTGCTACGGGGTGGTAGTCATTTAGCTCAGTTACCTTAGCTTTCTTGGGAACAGGAACAATGGTGGCCCTCTTGAAGCATGTGGGGACAGCCGACTGGGATAACGATTGATTGAATATGTCCGTAGACACACCAGCCAGCTGGTCTGCGCATGCTCTGAGGATTCGGCTGGGGATGCCGTCTGGGCCTGCAGCCTTGCGAGGGTTGACACTTTTAAATGTTTTGCTCACGTCGGCTGCAGTGTAGGAGATCCCGCAGGATTTGGTAGCGGGTCTTGTCAGTGGCACTGTATTGTCCTCAAAGCGAGCAAAGAAGTTGTTTAGTCTGTCTTGGAGCAAGACATCCTGGTCTGCGACGGGGCTGGTTTTCCTTTTATAGTCTGTGATTGACTGTAGACACTGCCACATACCTCTCGTGTCTGAGCTGTTGAATTGAGATTCTACTTTGTCTCTATACTGACGCTTAGCTTGTTTGATTGCCTTGCGGAGGGAATAGCTACACTGTTTGTATTCGGTCATGTTTCCGGTCACCTTGTCCTGATTAAAAGCAGTGGTTTGTGCTTTCAGTTTTGCACAAATGCCATCAATCCACCATTTCTGGTTTGGTAATGTTATGGTCATAAAATTGTCATAAATAATACACTGTGCTAAATTGGGTTGTAAATGTGCATACTATGTACTAGTGCATCAAAATAAAATAAAAAGTTGCCAATATTTTGTTTACATTTTGTAATTCAGTCATTTTTGTTGTTGTCCCACTTTACCAACAATAGCTAGATAATGTAGGGCAGCATGGGGTCTTATAGGCTTTTACAATGGAGGGAAGAGATCCAGTTTACGTTAGGGACCCTGTACTCTACTTCGGTAAGGCAGTTCTTGTAGTACTCTTATCCTGTTTAATTTGCATGTATTCCAGTGCAATGGCACCAAACAGAACAATCATTTGGCTTCTATCCAACACATGATACATTCCTGAATCCTCAAGATGATGATAATATAACAAACAAAGTGTGAATTTGAGAAGATCGCGAGCACGAGATGTATTTTGGCCGAAATTCTGCTAATTTTCTCTATGATGAAACATTTGATCTCAATAGTTTTCTGTTCCCAAGACTATAAACTGTTCCGAATAGAATGTACGATTTTTTTAGACTTGACCCTTTGCCAAAGGAAAAAAAAAGGGGGGGGGGGGAAGCGTTATTTAGAAGGAGTTCAAGGGCATTAGTTATTGCGTCTGTGCACTTCACCGAGCAGGCGTTACTTAACGTAAATATGCAAATATATAGTAGAACGCGCCAATAGGATCTTGCTATCTCGTTCTTGGTTCGGCCCACCTCCTTTTTGTTCTGCCCACTATGATTAATTTGCACTCATTGTAAACAACAGGCTGTGGTCTATCTTGGGTTAGTTATACAAAACATTTTATTCAAACTCTATACTACTGCCCTTGGAAACCCACCTGCTTGAAAGGTCCGCCAGAGGGGATAATCGAGCTGTGTTATTTTCTCGGGTATTTGTTCCTAACCACAGACCAGGTCTAGGAACAGATTATCAAAACAAATCGTTCCTAATATTCCCGATAAATAATTTCTGAGCCTGTATCAGTGGTTAGGGGGGCAATCAAATTCTACTTATGGAGCAAAAATATATTGGCGGCTGCGCTGTGAATGTCTGTGGTGCAGCAGCCGAAAGACCTCCAGCGGAGAGTCGTGGTAGCGCAACGCTTGCAGAAACAGTCCTTTCAGTTTACTGTTGTATGGGCATTGGGCAGAATGGAGACCAAACCAGTGATAACCTTTCTCAAAACCCTCCTCATCGTTTACTCCTTCGTGTTTTGGGTAAGTTAACGTTACCCTTGTTTTATCCTTGCCCCAATAAAAGCCTTGGGGAGATCGTTTCCGTCGTTGTAGATGCAGAGCTGTAGGCTACCCGTAAGTACCGTTATTTTTTCCATGTGTTTGATGAATTCCGTTAATTCGAGGAATTCAGTTAATTCCAGGGTGTACTTATGTTTTTTTAATATGTCTTCTTGTAGACAACCTCTGCCTTAGTGGTACAGATTCATCTGTGCCTTTGTATTAATCTGTGCCTTTGTGATAATGACTTCTTATCAGGGTCATGTTTACAACAAGCCCACATGCTTGGAGAAATGCGACATCCTCTGCTGTAACGTTTGGCTTATTTCGTAAATTGTCACTTACTCCAGCGTGAGGAAGTCTCGATATGTTGCTCTGTATTTCGAAGTTATCACTGACCGCAATTACATGCCATGCTCATGCTTAGGCTATATAGAGCGCAGCAGCTTGTAGTCAGAGACGGGTAGAGGTTAGCAGTCGAGGTTATCATGTAACGGTTTCTGTCGGTCCATCGTTTGGTGCGAAGCAGCATGAAAGTGCACTCGTCAATGTCGAGTCTACAGCATGCATAGGTTGCAGTCAATTGTTTTGTCATTGATTTAGCGTTCGACCACAGGTCGCACTATAAAATCCCGAGATGGATGTGCACCTGATGTTTTGTAAACAGCGCATTTCAAATGATTTGTCTGCATCCTGATAAATTGTTTGTCTTGACTGACTCACTCTTATACAAGCTCTGTACTGTTGTTATATGTCTCCTGAGACTTCTCTATCATTGTCATACCATAGCATGTGTTTCTTTAGCCAACTCCTCTGTATATTATTAGGCTAAATGACAAACAGTAGCCTACAGATGCATGGGCATCAAGTCAGATGGGGAACTAAGGAAAACATAAGCAATCCCTCTATAGGCTATCCTAAGGTAAACAAACTCATCTGGTGTATTTGCAGCTCTTATCCTGAGATATCTTTGTCAGACAAGGATGGAGGTATGCTCCACTGGGCGAAAGGGGTCAATATCAGGGGATGTCTTTATCTGTTTCTGGACACCTGACATTTCATTCGATATAAGGAGTAGACATGCTCCAGATACGCGTCTCCTTAATTTCATATACGGAGCTAGGGTATTCTCCATTAAGGGGAGTTTCTACATGCATCCAATCCTGATATCAGACATCTCCCTTCAACCATGAGTCCAGGGAGATATCGGGAGTGCCATGAGATAAATTCAAGACATGCACCTGATGCGCATGCACCCGTTTGCATATTTGTAGAATATTTGACATATCTAAGCCTTTATACGTAGGCATGAACGAATCCACATTACCCCACGTTCTCAATAGATATCCGTACATTATATGTAATTCATCCTCGTGTATCTGATCAAAAATGAGCTAAATCCGACTCATGATCCATGTCCAGCGCCCAAATTATTTGACCTGTTCAGGCGCCGAAAATCATTGTGCTTCTTCACATGAAGGTGACATATCTGAGCATGCATTTACACAATATTCAATAGTAGGCTACAGGGCACGGAGAGGACATCATCATATTTAATCCAAGTTGCTATTTCCAAAGCACATCTCTGCTATTTATGTTTTAACAACTGCAATCAAATCCAGAGCTCCAATCACAAAAATGTTCTGTAAAGAAGCAAACGTAGACCAACCTTTGCAAAAAAATGAATTGTATTTATTTGACAGAAAATAAAACGTGTACAACCTCAATACCCTGCCCTGTTTGTTATGGACATGGATGCGACATGGTCAAAAGCGGTCCCGCGCAGTGTAAACCGGCACTGTGGTGTTGGGTTGTGATCCACTCCAAACTGCCAATGCATAAAATCAATATTGCAAGAAAATATTGTCATTTCACATAACCATACCACAAGTTAGCTACTATACCTGCTTCATTCATAACAAAACGAACTGAAACAAGCTAAAGTTATCTAGCTAATTAAATGCGTTTGCTTGAATAGCTTATATTAATCAGTAATACAAAATATTCCTAAATATTGTTTTAAAACGTTAGCTGTCACCTTGAGGTTTGATATTGGGTACAAATATGTTTCCCTGAAGGGAAGGCAATTTCGTTATTTGTTAGCTAGCTAGGCTGCCAGTTAGCTTTTACCCCCCATCAAGCCTAGCGAACTAGCTAACGTTAGCTAGCTAACCCTAATGGCTGCTGGCCAAATTAGCTAACATTCTTGATTCTAGTTACCAAGATAAATAAAATAGCTCAAATTTGTTACTCTTTGGCGTTAACTTCTGAAGAGCTTCTCACTTTGTTTCTCCAGTTGTCCATTCGACCACATACTATTTACACACTCATTTATGGCGCCCAAATTTTTAAAAAATGACAGCTGGAACTCCACAGCAGAAAATACCGGATTCTTCTTGCTAGGCTACCAGTTACAGTGTTTTTATTTTGCGGTTTGCGTGCGCCTCTATGCAGATTGGAATACAAAAATTATAGCTAGTGTCTGAAAGAATGATATGGATTTAATATTTGTCAAATTATTGAGCATGTCCTCAAAACTCAAATAAGCATCAGAGATTGTCAATTTGCATATCAAAAAGCATATCAAGATCCTGATATATGGACCTCAGTCAAGAGCATATGCATTATGTGCTGAGAACATATACTATGTATGCCTTCTGTCAGTATTTGTCAACATATCAAACAAATAAGATGTCCAGATAGGCCTATCCCAGGATATCTAATGAGTCAAGGCAATACCCTGTATGATATCCGGAGGGAATGCATGAAAGAAAAATATGGATTTTATATTTGCCAAATTATTGAGCATGTGCTGAAAACTCAGAAATGCATCAGAAATTGTCCTTATTTTCAGCAGATAAAAAAGCATATCAACATCCGGATATGGACCTCAGCCATGAGAAGCATATCTGGAATCAATATAGCTTAATATCTTGGAAACACAGATATGTGATTTATACAGTCAGTATTTGTCAACATGAAGAGCGAAAATAGGATGTCACATATCTCAGGATATTGAATGAGTCCATATGCCATGTGTGATATTTGGAGTAATCCTAATGTCATATATGTCTAAAAGAGATGGTGCATATCCACAAAACTCTAAATATGTATTGGAAATGGTTTGTATTCTCTAGAATATCAAAAACGTTTCATGTAAAGATATCCCCTGATATGGACCCTTTTCTCCCAGTGCTCCTCTTAGACCTTCAGGTCTGGGATCAGTTGACCCTGTCCCCAGTCCTAACCTGAACCCCCAAGGACATACAGTATAACTGAAATCTGGCCTCGGATCAGCATTTACATGTGAGACAAGAAAATCAGAGGCTGTACATGTCTCTCTCAGCAAGCATTTAGTGCCTGTCATAGATACTAACATTTATATTTAGTCCGGTCAGTCAAAGCAGCCTTAACGCCTCCACACCCTAGTCTGCATATGATCACATCTCCCCAGCAGGAAGGAGCAGCCGACTGGATCAGTGGTCTCAGCACAGGGGCAGGGCAACAGCTCGTCTCATTTCCGGGGGGTCAGGGGAACTAGGGATGGGCTGTCAGAGGGGTGGTCGTTTGAAATTCTTCAGATAGTTTCGCTCCTGAGTTTCACTGTCGTCAGCTTGTCATGACCGCTAATGTCTTCCGGCGAGTGGTTCAGACTCCAGTTCACACGGTGTGGTTTGAAGTGGTGCCTATGCCGGTGAGGTATGTGAGACACTGACATGTTTTAATGTTCCTGTTAAAAATAGAACTCATGATTTCTCTTTTAGGGACTGGTGGGAAAGGGGTCATCCGTTTTGGGTCCTATTGTATTGGGGACTGGTTTTGTCAGTGTTGTCATGGCTGCTGGTTTCTGTGTAATCTCTCAGATTGCATTGGACTTTATTAGTTAGATATTGCCTTGTTGCCACTGATACAGAATCCAATGTTTTCTTCATCGTCCTAGGTTATGGTTCCGATTGTTAGTGTAATCTGATCCTAGATCTGGGACTAAGGGCAACCTTCTACATCGGTCGATGCGTCACAATAGCAACATCATCACTTCCTCCTACCTGACCCTGGGTTTTGATTTAAACAGATGACATCAGTTATATTGTAAGCAGACAAACCCACAATCTAATCTAGCTTCTGGCCTGAATATCGATACAATAGATGGAAGGATGTTTATAATATAAAGACAAGGCTAGACTGTGCTTTCAGAAAGTATTCACACCCTTTGACTTTTTCCACATTTTGTTGTGTTACAGTCTGAATTTAAAAGGGTTTAAATTGAGATTTTTTTTTGTCTCTGGCCTACACATAATTCCCCATAATGTCAAAGTGGAATTATGTTTTTAGACACTTTTACAAATTAATAAAAAATCTTGAGTCAATAAGTATTCAACCCCTTTGTTATGGCAAGCCTAAATAAGTTCAGGAGTCAAAATTTGCTTAACAAGTTGCACTCTGTGTGCAATAATAGTGTTTAAAGTGATTTTTTAATGACTACTTCATCTCTGTACACAACACATACAATGAATTATCTGTAAGCTCCATCAGTGGAGCAGTGAATTTCAAACACAGACTCAACCACAAAGACCAGGGAGATTTTTCAATGCCTTGCAAAGAAGGGCACCTATTGGTAGATGGGTAAAAATAAAAAAGCAGGCATTGAATATCCATTTGAGCATGGTTAAGTTATTAATTACACTTTGGATGGTGTATCAATACACCCAGTCACTACAAAGATACAGGCATCCTTCCTAACTCAGTTGCCGGAGAGGAAGGAAACCGCTCAGTCCATGTGTGTCTTTCAAACAGTTAGAGCTTAATGGCTGTGATAGGACAAAACTGAGGTTGGATCAACAACATTTGAGTTACTCCACAATACTAACCTAATTGATAGAGTGAAAAGAAGGAAGCCTGTGCAGAATACCTGTTTGCAACAAGGCACTAAAGTAATACTGCGAAAAATGTGGCAAAGCAATTACATTTTTTTCCTGAATACAAAGTGTTATGTTTGGGGAAAATCCAATACAACAGATTACTGAGTACCATTCTCCAGGTTTTCAAGCACAGTAGTGGTTGCATCATGTTATGGTAATGCTTGTAATCGTTATGGACTGGGGATCTTTTCAGCATAAAAAATAAACGGAATGGAACTAAGCACAGGCAAAATCCTAGAAGAACCTGGTTCGGCCTGCTTTCCACAAGATGCTGGGAGATACAGTTGAAGTCGGAAGTTTACATACACTTAGGTTGGAGTCATTAAAACTCGTTTTTCAACCACTCCACACATTTCTTGTTCACAAACTATAGTTTTGGCAAGTCGGTTAAGGACATCTACTTTGTGCATGACACAAGTAATTTTTCCAACAATTGTTTTACAGACTATTGTTTTACAGACTAGATTATTTCACTTATAATTCACTGTATCACAATTCCAGTGGATTAGAAGTTTACATACACTAAGTTGACTGTGCCTTTAAACAGCTTGGAAAACTCCAGAAAATTATGTCATGGCTTTAGAAGCTTCTGATAGGCGAATTTAAATAATTTGAGTCAATTGGAGGTGTACCTGTGGATGTATTTCAAGGCCTAACTTCAAACTCAGTGCCTCTTTGCTTGACATCATGGGAAAATCAAAAGCAATCAGAAAAAATTGTAGACCTCCACAAGTCTGGTACATCCTTGGCAGCAATTTCCAAATGCCTGAACGTACCACGTTCATCTGTACAAACAATAGTACGCAAGTATAAACACCAAGGAACCACACAGCCGTCATACCGCTCAGGAAGGAGACGCGTTCTGTCTCCTAGAGATGAACTTACTTTGCTGCGAAAAATGCAAATCAATCCCAGAACAACAGCAAAGGACATTGTGAAGATGCTGGAGGAAACAGGTACAAAAGTATCTATATCCACAGTATAACAAGTCCTATACCGCTCATCAAGGAAGAAGCCACTGCTCCAAAACCGCCATAAAAAAGCCAGACTACGGTTTACAACTGCACATGTGGACAAATATCATAATTTTTGGAGAAATGTTCTCTGGTCTGATGAAACAAAAATAGAACTGCTCGGCCATAATGACCATCATTATGTTTGGAGGAAAAATGGGGAGGCTTGCAAGCCGAAGAACACCATCCCAACCGTGAAGCACGGGGGTGGCAGCATCATGTTGTGTGGGTGGCAGCATCATGTTGTGGGGGTGCTTTGCTGCAGGAGGGACTGGAGCACTTCTCAAAATAGAATAGCATCATGAGGCGGGAAAATTATGTGGATATATTGAAGCAAAATCTCCAGACATCAGTCAAGAAGTTAAAGCTTGGTCGCAAATGGGTTCTTCCAAATGGACAATGAACCCAAGCATAATTCCAAAGTTGTGCCAAAATGTATTGGAGTGGCCACCACAAAACCTTGACCTCAAACCCATAGACAATTTGTGGGCAGAACTGAAAAAGTGTGTGCCCGCAAGGAGGCCAACAAACCTGACTCAGTTACACCAGCTCTGTCAGGAGGAATGGGCCAAATTTCACCCAACTTATTGTGGGAAGCTTGTGGAAGGCTACCCAAAATGTTTGTCCCAAGTTAAACAATTTAACAGCAATGCTACCAAATACTAATTGAGTGTATGTAAACTTCTGACCCACTGGGAATGTGATGAAATAAATGAAAGCTGAAATAAATAATTCTCTCTACTATTATTTTGACATTTCACATTCTTAAACTAAAATGGTGATCCTAAGACAGGGAATTTTTACTTGGATTAAATGTCAGGAATTGTGAAAAACTGAGTTTAAATGTATTTGGCTAAGGTGTATGTAAACTTCCGACTTCAACTGTAAATTCACCTTTCATTAGGACTGTCAATGGTGTGCGTACTGGTAGCGAAGTCAAGTCAGTCAAGTCTTTATTGAGGCAGAAGAAACCAACAGACGGACGCAACTGCGTCAAAACCTCCAGCCAATTGGCAAACGTAAAAGAACGCGCAAACAGTCACAAAACTTATGTTTAACAAATAAAAATGCTTTGCGAACAACACGGAGTAACAGAACACCTGTCTGGCGCGTCAGAAAATAACACGTAACACAAACAGTATCACACAAAGACATGAGGGGGAACAGAGGAGTAAATACATGCAGTGTGATTTGGGAATGAAAACCAGGTGTGTATGGAACAAGACAAAACAAATGGAAATATGAAAAATGGAGCGGCGATGGCTAGAAAGCCGGTGACGTCGACCGCCGAACAAGGAGAGGAGCCGGCGGAAGTCGTAACAAGGACAATAACCGAAAACACAAGGCCAAATCTACACTGTAGTTGCTTACCAATCAGACAGTGAATGTTCCTGAGCAGCCGAGTTACAGTTTTGACTTCAATATGCTTAAAAATCTATGGCAAAAGACTTGAAAATGGTTGTCAAGCAATGATCAACAACCAATTTGACAGCGCTTGAAGAATTTTGAAAAATATAATTGGCAAATATTGTACAATGCAGGTGTGGAAAACTCTTAATTACCCAGAAAGCCTCGCAGCTGTATTTGCTGCCAAAGGTGATTCTAATATGTATTCAGTGGTGTAAAGTATTTAAGTAAAAATACTTGAAAATACTACTTAAGTCGTTTGGGTTATCTGTACTTTACAATTTATATTTTTTTGCCAGTTTTAATTTTAATTCACTACATTCCTAAAGAAAATGCTGTACTTATTACTCCATACATTTTCCCTGACACCCAAAAGTACTCATTACATTCTGAATGCTTAGCAGGACAGGAAAATGGTCTTATCAAGAGAACATCCTTGGTCATCCCTACTGCCTCTGATCTGGTGGACACACTAAACACATGCTTCGTTTCTAAATGATGTCTATAAGTGTTGGAGCGTGCCCTTGGCTATCCGTAAATAACAAAATCAAAATAAAAGGATGCTGTATGGTTTGCTTAATATAAGTAATTTGAAATGATTTATACTTGTACTTTTGATACTTAAGTATATTTTAGCAATTACAATTATTTTTGATACTTAAGTATATTTAAAACCAAATACTTTTAGACTTTTACTCAAGTAGAATTTTACTTGGTGACTTTCACTTTTACTTGAGTCATTTTCTATTACTGTATCTTTACCTTTACTCAAAAATTACAATTGGGTATTTTTTCCACCACTGCATATATTGACTCAGGGGTTTGAATACTTATGTAAACAAGATATTTCTGTATTTCATTTTCAAAAAATGTTCAAACACTTCTAAAAACATGTTTACACTTTGTCATTATGGGATATTGCAGTGTTTCCCAACTCTGGTCCTGGAGTATTCCCAACAGAACACATTTTTGTTGTAGCCTTGGACTAAAAAACCTTATTCAACTCATTTAGGGCTTGATGATATGTTGACAAGTTGAATCAGGTGTGCTTGTCTGGGGCTACAACAAAAATGTGTGCTGTTGGTGGTACTGGAGGACTGGAGTTGGGAAACACTGGAGTATTGTGTGTAGATGGGTGAGAAAAAAAGTATATTTAATTAATTTTGAATGTGGAATAAATCAAGGGAATGAATACTTTCTGAAGGCACTGTAGATAGATAGATGGAAATATAGATTGATAGACATTGAAATAAAAAACACAATTTAAAAGTATGTCTGCAAACGCAACACTGCAGAACTCACCTCTCAGGGCCCTTGGAGAAGGGCACACATACAACGTCCTGTTGTCACCTCACCACAGAAACGCTGCCATGAACACATGACTGTGTGTGGGTAAGGAAATCTCAATGTGTAGGCATAACTGTAGAATGTGTGTGTGTGTGTGTGTGTGTGTGTGTGTGTGTGTGTGTGTGTGTGTGTGTGTGTGTGTGTGTGTGTGTGTGTGTGTGTGTGTGTGTGTGTGTGTGTGTGTGTGTGTGTGTGTGTGTGTGTGTGTGTGTGTGTACGTACATGCTATTATAATTCATCAGAAATTTCTAAAAGCTTTTCCAGAAAAAAGTTTACTTCAAAATCCCTTGGTAATATGGCAATGAATGATAATCTGCTAACTACATTTTTTTCTGTTTATAGAAATACCCACGTTTTTCTTGGTAAATAAGATATTAGGTGAATATCAGCAATAATTGGTTTGAGGAATGAACCATTATCTAGGCAGTGTTCTTATAATGATGCCAGACAGTTCAGGCTCTTCTGCATGGCCATTTGTACCAGCCCACACACAGGCCAGGAGATTTGCCTAATTGATTATCTGTTAAGTTCCCTACACACAGAGAACAGCAAGGCCTCTAACAGTGATGGATTGGAAAAATACTGTACAGTATGTAATACCAGCTACAGTACAGAGGGACATCTGATATTGAATCATTAATGCAGTGTTCGTGTTAGTTTCAACGCATTTCCATACAGAACCCTCCGGACTGGACTGGAGTCATTACTAGGCTGAGCTCTCTGGACTGGACTGGAGTCATTACTAGACTGAGCTCTCTGGACTGGAGTCATTACTAGGCTGAGCACTCTGGACTGGAGTCATTACGAGACTGAGCACTCTGGACTGGAGTCATTACTAGACTGAGCACTCTGGACTGGACTGGAGTCATTACTAGACTGAGCTCTCTGGACTGGAGTCATTACTAGACTGAGCACTCTGGACTGGAGTCATTACTAGATTGAGCACTCTGGACTGGACTGGAGTCATTACTAGACTGAGCCCTCTGGACTGGACTGGAGTCATTACTAGACTGAGCTCTCTGGACTGGACTGGAGTCATTACTAGACTGAGCTCTCTGGACTGGGACTGGAGTCATTACTAGACTGAGCACTCTGGACTGGACTGGAGTCATTACTAGACTGAGCTCTCTGGACTGGACTGGAGTCATTTACTAGACTGAGCACTCTGGACTGGACTGGAGTCATTACAGACTGAGCACTCTAGACTGGAGAGCACTCTGGACTGGAGTCATTACTAGACTGAGCCCTCTGGACTGGACTGGAGTCATTACTAGACTGAGCACTCTGGACTGGACTGGAGTCATTACTAGACTGAGCTCTCTGGACTGGACTGGAGTCATTACTAGACTGAGCACTCTGGACTGGACTGGAGTCATTACTAGACTGAGCACTCTGTACTGGACTGGAGTCATTACTCTACTGAGCACTCTGGACTGGACTGGAGTCATTACTAGACTGAGCACTCTGGACTGGAGTCATTACTAGACAGAGCCCTCTGGACTGGACTGGAGTCATTACTAGACTGAGCACTCTGGACTGGATTCATTACTAGACTGAGCCCTCTGGACTCGACTGGAGTCATTACTAGACTGAGCACTCTGGACTGGACTGGAGTCATTACTAGACTGAGCACTCCAGACTGGAGTCATTACTAGACTGAGCACTCTGGACTGGAGTCATTACTAGACTGAGCACTCTGGACCGGACTGGAGTCATTACTAGACTGAGCACTCTGGACTGGACTGGAGTCATTACTAGACTGAGCACTCTGGACTGGAGTCATTACTAGACTGAGCACTCTGGACTGGACTGGAGTCATTACTAGGCTGAGCTCTCTGGACTGGAGTCATTACTAGACTGAGCCCTCTGGACTGGACTGGAGTCATTACTAGACTGAGCTCTCTGGACTGGGCTGGAGTCATTACTAGACTGAGCACTCTGGACTGGACTGGAGTCATTACTAGACTGAGCACTCTGGACTGGAGTCATTACTAGACTGAGCCCTCTGGACTGGACTGGAGTCATTACTAGACTGAGCACTCTGGACTGGACTGGAGTCATTACTAGACTGAGCACTCTGGACTGGACTGGAGTCATTACTAGGCTGAGCTCTCTGGACTGGAGTCATTACTAGGCTGAGCTCTCTGGACTGTACTGGAGTCATAACAAGGCTGAGCTCTCTGGACTGGAGTCATTACTAGACTGAGCTTTCTGGACTGGACTGGAGTCATTACTAGACTGAGC
This sequence comes from Oncorhynchus tshawytscha, assembly GCF_018296145.1. NCBI lineage: Eukaryota > Metazoa > Chordata > Actinopteri > Salmoniformes > Salmonidae > Oncorhynchus > Oncorhynchus tshawytscha. Next base: position 65,519,022 of record NC_056431.1, read on the forward strand.
TCTCTGGACTGGGCTGGAGTCATTACTAGACTGAGCTCTCTGGACTGGGCTGGAGTCATTACTAGACTGAGCACTCTGGACTGGACTGGAGTCATTACTAGACTGAGCTCTCTGGACTGGACTGGAGTCGTTACTCTACTGAGATCTCTGGACTGGGCTGGAGTCATTACTAGACTGAGCACTCTGGACTGGACTGGAGTCATTACTAGACTGAGCACTCTGGACTGGAGTCATTACTAGACTGAGCCCTGTGGACTGGATTCATTACTAGACTGAGCCCTCTGGACTCAACTGGAGTCATTACTAGACTGAGCACTCTGGACTGGACTGGAGTCATTACTAGACTGAACACTCCGGACTGGAGTCATTACTAGACTGAGCACTCTGGACTGGACTGGAGTCATTACTAGACTGAGCACTCTGGACTGGACTGGAGTCATTACTAGACTGAGCACTCTGGACTGGAGTCATTACTAGACTGAGCTCTCTGGACTGGACTGGAGTCATTACTAGACTGAGCACTCTGGACTGGATTCATTACTAGACTGAGCCCTCTGGACTCGACTGGAGTCATTACTAGACTGAGCACTCTGGACTGGACTGGAGTCATTACTAGACTGAGCACTCTGGACTGGAGTCATTACTAGACTGAGCCCTGTGGACTGGATTCATTACTAGACTGAGCCCTCTGGACTCAACTGGAGTCATTACTAGACTGAGCACTCTGGACTGGACTGGATTCATTACTAGACTGAGCCCTCTGGACTCGACTGGAGTCATTACTAGACTGAGCACTCTGGACTGGAGTCATTACTAGACTGAGCACTCTGGACTGGAGTCATTACTAGACTGAGCCCTGTGGACTGGATTCATTACTAGACTGAGCCCTCTGGACTCAACTGGAGTCATTACTAGACTGAGCACTCTGGACTGGACTGGAGTCATTACTAGACTGAGCACTCCGGACTGGAGTCATTACTAGACTGAGCACTCTGGACTGGACTGGAGTCATTACTAGACTGAGCACTCTGGACTGGACTGGAGTCATTACTAGGCTGAGCTCTCTAGACTGGAGTCATTACTAGACTGAGCACTCTGGACTGGAGTCATTACTAGACTGAGCTCTCTGGACTGGACTGGAGTCATTACTAGACTGAGCACTCTGGACTGGACTGGAGTCATTACTAGACTGAGCTCTGGACTGGAGTCATAGACTGAGCACTCTAGACTGAGTCATTACTAGACTCTGGACTGGAGTCATTACTAGACTGAGCTGGAGTCTCTGGACTGGAGTCATTACTAGACTGAGCTCTCTGGACTGGAGTCATTACTAGACTGAGCACTCTGGACTGGACTGGAGTCATTACTAGACTGAGCACTCCGGACTGGAGTCATTACTAGACTGAGCACTCTGGACTGGACTGGAGTCATTACTAGACTAAGCACTCTGGACTGGACTGGAGTCATTACTAGACTGAGCTCTCTGGACTGGAGTCATTACTAGACTGAGCACTCTGGACTGGAGTCATTACTAGACTGAGCTCTCTGGACTGGAGTCATTACTAGACTGAGTACTCTGGACTGGACTGGAGTCATTACTAGGCTGAGCTCTCTGGACTGGAGTCATTACTAGACTGAGCCCTCTGGACTGGAGTTATTACTAGACTGAGCTCTCTGGACTGGGCTGGAGTCATTACTAGACTGAGCACTCTGGACTGGACTGGAGTCATTACTAGACTGAGCTCTCTGGACTGGACTGGAGTCATTACTCTACTGAGATCTCTGGACTGGACTGGAGTCATTACTAGACTGAGCACTCTGGACTGGAGTCATTACTAGACTGAGCTCTCTGGACTGGGCTGGAGTCATTACTAGACTGAGCACTCTGGACTGGAGTCATTACTAGACTGAGCCCTCTGGACTGGACTGGAGCCATTACTAGACTGAGCACTCTGGACTGGAGTCATTACTAGACTGAGCCCTTTGCACTGGACTGGAGTCATTACTAGACTGAGCTCTCTGGACTGGACTGGAGTCATTACTCTTCTGAGCACTCTGGACTGGACTGGAGTCATTACTAGACTGAGCACTCTGGACTGGACTGGAGTCATTACTCTACTGAGCACTCTGGACTGGACTGGAGTCATTACTAGACTGAGCACTCTGGACTGGAGTCATTACTAGACTGAGCACTCTGGACTGGAGTCATTACTAGACTGAGCCTCTGGACTGGAGTCATTACTAGACTGAGCCCTCTGGACTCAACTGGAGTCATTACTAGACTGAGCACTCTGGACTGGACTGAGAGACTGAGCACTCTGGACTGGACTGGAGTCATTACTAGACTGAGCACTCTGGACTGGAGTCATTACTAGACTGAGCACTCTGGACTGGAGTCATTACTAGACTGAGCACTCTGGACTGGAGTCATTACTAGACTGAGCCCTCTGGACTGGATTCATTACTAGACTGAGCCCTCTGGACTCAACTGGAGTCATTACTAGACTGAGCACTCCGGACTGGAGTCATTACTAGACTGAGCACTCTGGACTGGACTGGAGTCATTACTAGACTGAGCACTCTGGACTGGAGTCATTACTAGGCTGAGCTCTCTAGACTGGAGTCATTACTAGACTGAGCACTCTGGACTGGAGTCATTACTAGACTGAGCTCTCTGGACTGGGCTGGAGTCATTACTAGACTGAGCACTCTGGACTGGAGTCATTACTAGACTGAGCACTGGACTGGACTGGAGTCATTACTAGACTGAGCCCTCTGGACTGGAGTCATTACTAGACTACTCTTCTGGAGTCACTCTGGACTGGACTGGACTGGAGTCATTACTAGACTGAGCACTCTGGACTGGAGTCATTACTAGACTGAGCCTCTGGACTGGACTAGACTGAGCCCTCTGGACTGGACTGGAGTCATTACTAGACTGAGCACTCTGGACTGGAGTCATTACTAGACTGAGCACTCTGGACTGGACTGGAGTCATTTACTGAGCAGACTGAGCACTCTGGACTGGACTGGAGTCATTACTAGACTGAGCACTCTGGACTGAGTCATTACTAGGCTGTCTGGACTGGAGTCATTACTAGACTGAGCTCTCTGGACTGTACTGGAGTCATTACTAGGCTGAGCTCTCTGGACTGGAGTCATTACTAGACTGAGCTCTCTGGACTGGCTCTCTGGACTGGAGTCATTACTAGACTGAGCTCTCTGGACTGGGCTGGAGTCATTACTAGACTGAGCACTTTGGACTGGAGTCATTACTAGACTGAGCTCTCTGGACTGGACTGGAGTCATTACTCTTCTGAGATCTCTGGACTGGGCTGGAGTCATTACTAGACTGAGCACTCTGGACTGGACTGGTGTCATTACTAGACTGAGCACTCTGGACTGGAGTCATTACTAGACTGAGCTCTCTGGACTGGACTGGAGTCATTACTAGACTGAGCTCTCTGGACTGGGCTGGAGTCATTACTAGACTGAGACCTCTGGACTGGACTGGAGTCATTACTAGACTGAGCACTCTGGACTGGACTGGATTCATTACTAGACTGAGCCCTCTGGACTGGACTGGAGTCATTACTAGACTGAGCACTGGAGTCATTACTAGACTGAGCACTCTGGACTGGACTGGAGTCATTACTAGACTGAGCACTCCGGACTGGAGTCATTACTAGACTGAGCACTCTGGACTGGAGTCATTACTAGACTGAGCACTCTGGACTGGACTGGAGTCATTACTAGACTGAGCACTCTGGACTGTACTGGAGTCATTACTAGGCTGAGCTCTCTGGACTGGAGTCATTACTAGGCTGAGCTCTCTGGACTGACTGGAGTCATTACTAGGCTGAGCTCTCTGGACTGGAGTCATTACTAGACTGAGCACTCTGGACTGGACTGGAGTCATTACTAGGCTGAGCTCTCTGGACTGGACTGGAGTCATTACTAGACTGAGCACTCTGGACTGGACTGGAGTCATTACTAGGCTGAGCTCTCTGGACTGGAGTCATTAGTAGGCTGAGCTCTCTGGACTGTACTGGAGTCATTACTAGGCTGAGCTCTCTGGACGGGAGTCATTACTAGACTGAGCTCTCTGGACTGGACTGGAGTCATTACTAGACTGAGCTCTCTGGACTGGGCTGGAGTCATTACTAGACTGAGCACTTTGGACTGGAGTCATTACTAGACTGAGCTCTCTGGACTGGACTGGAGTCATTTACTAGACTGAGATCTCTGGACTGGGCTGGAGTCATTACTAGACTGAGCACTTTGGACTGGAGTCATTACTAGACTGAGCTCTCTGGACTGGACTGGAGTCATTACTCTTCTGAGCACTCTGGACTGGACTGGTGTCATTACTAGACTGAGCCCTCTGGACTGGAGTCATTACTAGACTGAGCACTCTGGACTGGACTGGAGTCATTACTAGACTGAGCTCTCTGGACTGGGCTGGAGTCATTACTAGACTGAGCACTCTGGACTGGACTGGAGTCATTACTAGACTGAGCTCTCTGGACTGGACTGGAGTCATTACTCTACTGAGATCTCTGGACTGGGCTGGAGTCATTACTAGACTGAGCACTCTGGACTGGAGTCATTACTAGACTGAGCACTCTGGACTGGAGTCATAGACTGAGCCTCTGGACTGAGCCCTCTGGACTGGACTTCATTACTAGACTGAGCCCTCTGGACTCAACTGGAGTCATTACTAGACTGAGCACTCTGGACTGGACTGGAGTCATTACTAGACTGAGCACTCTGGACTGGAGTCATTACTAGACTGAGCACTCTGGACTGGACTGGAGTCATTACTAGGCTGAGCTCTCTAGACTGGAGTCATTACTAGACTGAGCACTCTGGACTGGAGTCATTACTAGACTGAGCTCTCTGGACTGGGCTGGAGTCATTACTAGACTGAGCACTCTGGACTGGAGTCATTACTAGACTGAGCCCTCTGGACTGGACTGGACTGGAGCCATTACTAGACTGAGCACTCTGGACTGGAGTCATTACTAGACTGAGCCCTTTGCACTGGACTGGAGTCATTACTAGACTGAGCTCTCTGGACTGGAGTCATTACTCTTCTGAGCACTCTGGACTGGACTGGACTGGAGTCATTACTAGACTGAGCACTCTGGACTGGAGTCATTACTAGACTGAGCCCTCTGGACTGGACTGGAGTCATTACTAGACTGAGCACTCTGGACTGGAGTCATTACTAGACTGAGCCCTCTGGACTGGACTGGAGTCATTACTAGACTGAGCACTCTGGACTGGACTGGAGTCATTACTAGACTGAGCACTCTGGACTGGAGTCATTACTAGGCTGAGCTCTCTGGACTGGACTGGAGTCATTACTAGACTGAGCACTCTGGACTGGACTGGAGTCATTACTAGGCTGAGCTCTCTGGACTGGAGTCATTAGTAGGCTGAGCTCTCTGGACTGTACTGGAGTCATTACTAGGCTGAGCTCTCTGGACTGGACTGGAGTCATTACTAGACTGAGCTCTCTGGACTGGGCTGGAGTCATTACTAGACTGAGCACTCTGGACTGGAGTCATTACTAGACTGAGCTCTCTGGACTGGACTGGAGTCATTACTCTACTGAGATCTCTGGACTGGGCTGGAGTCATTACTAGACTGAGCACTCTGGACTGGACTGGAGTCATTACTAGACTGAGCACTCTGGACTGGAGTCATTACTAGACTGAGCTCTCTGGACTGGACTGGAGTCATTACTAGACTGAGCTCTCTGGACTGGGCTGGAGTCATTACTAGACTGAGACCTCTGGACTGGACTGGAGTCATTACTAGACTGAGCACTCTGGACTGGATTCATTACTAGACTGAGCCCTCTGGACTGGACTGGAGTCATTACTAGACTGAGCACTCTGGACTGGACTGGAGTCATTACTAGACTAAGCACTCCGGACTGGAGTCATTACTAGACTGAGCACTCTGGACTGGAGTCCTTACTAGACTGAGCACTCTGGACTGGACTGGAGTCGTTACTAGACTGAGCACTCTGGACTGGACTGGAGTCATTACTAGACTGAGCACTCTGGACTGGAGTCATTACTAGGCTGAGCTCTCTGGACTGTACTGGAGTCATTACTAGGCTGAGCTCTCTGGACTGGAGTCATTACTAGACTGAGCTCTCTGGACTGGACTGGAGTCATTACTTATGAATGCTTAAGTTATAAACATATTCCAAGATAAGAGGGAAATGTTATTGATTTAGTTCAGGGACCTCAGTCTCTAAAGACCTGTCTTTTAATTCTTAAAGAACAGTCCAGGTTTGGTCGGCAGTAAGTGCATCTAGACTTATGGGGGGGAGGGGCTTTGCCACCTGCTGTTCATACAAGGTTGGAGTGAGAAAGAGAGGAGGAGGAGAGGGAGGGTTTCTCTATGTTCAGGCTGAGCTCTGCTTGGATACTGCAGCACCTCAGAGATAAATGTCTGTTACCATGGAGACAGTCTAACTCTGGCCCTGTCAGCCAAGCATTCTCTGTCTCTGACTCCTCTCCCAGTGTTCTTCCAACCCAAAATACTGTGACATTTTCTTTATGTTTGTAGTATTCTTATATTTTATTATTTCTTATTGTTGTTGCATTGTCGAGAAGGAACCTGCAAGTCACAGGAGGTTGGTGGCATCTTCATTGGGGAGAACGGGCTCGTGGTAATGCCTGGAGCGGAATCAGTGGAATGGTATCAAATACATGAAACACATAGTTTCCATGGGTTTGATACCATTCCATTTGCTCCATTCCAGCCATTATTATGAGCCATCCTCCCATCAGCAGCCTCCACTGGTGCAAGTAAGCATTTTGTTGGACTGTGTATACCGTGTGTATCCTGTACATACCACCAATACAACTTGAAACGTGTTTGGCCCAGCCCAGCACTGACGCATTGCCGTGCGCCTCCCAAATTTTGGAACAATGTGGAGGGCTCCTTATGTCTCTGCATTGACATGATTGGTTGACGGTAGGTGGGCGTGGGAGGTCCTGTATAAACACAAACTCACTTCCTTGACAACTTCCTTCACAACAGCTCTGTGCTGCTCCGTGAAGTGTGAATGCCCTGACTTCTGCAGAGGCCGTATTACCATACATGCTGCAATGCCAATGAAGACTTCGGATTGACCAGGTAGCACCTTTTAGCAAACGTTCTCTGTGTGTGGTGTTTTGGGAAACGTATGTTACATCTTCGGCAGTTGTAGGAAAGATGCATCGTTAAAACACTCGGAACCTTAAGTTCAATCAGTATCAGGAAACCGGGCCCAGCACTGCACCTCATTCAGGTAATGGTAATTCATTTAGATCACAACTGGGCCCATACACCTGCCAATAAACTATGTCACATTGTTTTTGTGTATTTGTGTGCTGTGCGTGTGTGTACATGTGGGTCTGATTACATGCCGTGTGTGTGCAGTCCTGCAGTATGGCAGCACCAGGCAGCAGAGATGGACCTCTTTGAGGGAGATGAAGATGGTTTGGCACCAGGCTCTGCTAGTAGAGTGTCTTTGACAGATTGGCCCCTCAACTGTACCCGTCACAAAAAAGCAGCCCCCCCCAGCTGGTGAACAGGGGCTTTTAGCTGGCTCACACAACACACTCCTTTATGACAGGCCTTCATTACAAATGCTAAGAGCAGTGTAACAGAAGGAAGTGGCCCACTCTGGATCAATGGGTCCTTTTGATTCGCTCTGTGTGTGTGTGTGTGGGGTGGGGGGGGGGGTGTCATGTTCCACAGGAAAGTATCAACATATCCATTTGCCTTCGAACTCTTCCCCATCCCTTCTCTCTCTCTCTCTCTCTCTCTCTCTCTCTCTGCCCTCCCCTTTCTGTTCTCACACTTAGAAACAACCACGGTTTACTCCATGGTCAGAGAGGACAATCTGAAAGGTTGATCTAGTGATCACATATTTACATTTAAACCTGTTATCCATTACACTCAACTGATCTTATATCTGAGTCTAACGGCAACTTTATTCTCCCATACTACAGAGAGGCAAGAGGGCTCTGCATTGTTGAGCAACATGGTGGTGTTCTCTAATGTTCACTCCGCACCATCGGTAGACCTAAGCAACACTGCATTCTGCTGGCTGAATAGTGTACCTCTGGATATCAACATCTCTCTCTCTCTCTCTCTCTCTCTCTCTCTCTCATATTCTCTCCTATCTCTTCTCCCCCACCATCATCTCCCTTTGCTCATCTATGTCCCTTATTTGTCCTTTCCCCTCTCTCTCTCTCTCCTTCCTTCTCTTCTCCAGATCACAGGAGCGATCCTCTTGGCAGTGGGAGTATGGGGGAAGTTTATGATCGGCCCGTATATCTCTCTGATAGCTGAGAACACCACCAACGCTCCGTACGTCCTCATCGGCACTGGGACTGTCATCATCGTCTTTGGCCTGTTCGGATGCTTCGCCACCTGCAGGGGGAGCCCATGGATGCTCAAACTGGTGAGGAGAGGAAGAGGAGTGTACAGGCAAACACACACACACACACACACACACACACACACACACACACACACACACACACACACACACACACACACACACACACACACACTCACTATAATTGTTTAATGCTGATTAATAGAGTGTCGTTAGAGAAACACAGTGCTAATTATCGATATAACACATACTTCTCACTAGCCTGTCCCCATCACTAGCCTGTCCCCATCACTAGCCTGTCCCATCACTAGCCTGTCCCCATCACTAGCCTGTCCCCATCACTAGCCTGTCCCCATCACTAGCCTGTCTCCATCACTCGCCTGTCCCCATCACTAGCATGTCCCATCACTAGCCTTTCCCCATCACTAGCCTGTCACCATCACCAGCCTGTCCCATCACTAGCCTGTCCCCATCACTAGCCTGTCCCCATCACTAGCCTGTCCCATCACTAGCCTGTCCCCATCACTAGTCTGTCCCCATCACTAGCCTGTCCCCATCACTAGCCTGTCCTAGCCCATCACTAGCCTGTCCCCTAGCCTGTCACTAGCCTGTCCCCATCACTAGCCTGCCCCATCAATAGTCTGTCCCCATCAATAGCCTGTCCCATCACTAGCCTGTCCCCATCACTAGCCTGTCCCCATCACTAGCCTGTCCCCATCACTAGCCTGTCCCCATTACTAGCCTGTCCCCATCACCAGCCTGTCCCCATCACTAGCCTGTCCCCATCACTAGCCTGTCCCATCATCACTAGCCTTGCCTGTCCCCCCATCTAGCCTGTCCCCATCACTAGCCTGTCCCATCACTAGCCTGTCCCCATCACTAGCCTGTCCCCATCACTAGCCTGTCCCCATCACTAGCCTGTCCCATCACTAGCCTGTCCCCATCACTAGCCTGTCCCCATCACTAGCCTGTCCCCATCACACTAGCCTAGCCTCTCCATCACTAGCCTGTCCCCATCACTAGCATGTCCCATCACTAGCCTTTCCCCATCACTAGCCTTTCCCCATCACTAGCCTGTCCCCATCACTAGCCTGTCCCCATCACTAGCCTGTCCCCATCATCACTAGCCTGTCCCATCACTAGCCTGTCCCCATCACGAGTCTGTCCCCATCACTAGACTTGTACCCATCACTAGCCTGTCCCCATCACTAGCCTGTCCCCATCACTAGCCTGTCCCATCACATCAGCCTGTCCCCATTACATCACCAGCCTGTCCCATCACAGCCTGTCCCCATCACTAGCCTGTCTGTCCCCATCACTAGCCTGTCCCCATCACTAGCCTGTCCCCATCACTAGCCTGCCCCATCAATAGTCTGTCCCCATCACTAGCCTGTCCCATCACTAGCCTGTCCCCATCAATAGTCTGTCCCATCACTAGCCTGTCCCATCACTAGCCTGTCCCCATCAATAGTCTGTCCCATCACTAGCCTGTCCCATCACTAGCCTGTCCCCATCACTAGTCTGTCCCCATCACTAGCCTGTCCCCATCACTAGCCTGTCCCCATCACTAGCCTGTCCCCATCACTAGCCTGTCACCAAAACTAGCCTGTCCCCATCACTAGCCTGTCCCCATCACTAGCCTTGTACCCATCACTAGTCTGTCCCCATTACTAGCCTGTCCCCATCACCAGCCTGTCCCCATCACTAGCCTGTCCCCATCACACACAACCTCTCTGTATATGTAGCTTATTTATTTTTTATTTCCACTTCTCTCTCCCCCTTCTCTCTCTTTCGCTTTATCTCTCTGCAGTATGTAATGTTCTTGTCCCTGGTGTTCCTAGCTGAGTTGGTGGCTGGGATCTCTGGCTTTGTTTTTCGTCATGAGGTCAGTTTTTCTATTTTAACTACATTACCCACAGTTCATCTAGACCCATCTCAGCTGAGTACCTGCCAGTAGAGATACATCACGTGTGTGTGTGTGTGTGTGTGTGTGTGGATGTGTTTAACTATACATGTGGGGACCAGAAGTCCCCACAAAAATAAATATATTTATATATATATATATTTGACCAAATTTGACCAAGTTCCCACAAGGTCAAATTCTATTTCTACTTGGTTTAGGGTTAAGGTTAGGGTTAGAATTAGAGTTAGGTTTAGGGTTAAGGTTAGGTTTAGGGGTTAGGGTTAAGGTTAAGGTTAGGGTAAGAGTTAGGTTTAGGGGTTAGGGAAAATAGGATTTGGAATGGGACAGAATTTTGTGTCCACACAAGGTTAGTTCTACAAGACTGTATGTGTGGGGGGGCTTTTATTACTATCCTTGTGCGTACCCCAACAGTCCCCACAAGGATAGTAAAACCAGGAAAATGTTCCCTTCTGGGGACATTTCCCAGGTCCACACGAGGACAAAGGCTATTATTGGGTTAGGGTTTCAATTAGTTTACGGTTAGGGAAAATAGGACTTTTAATGGATAGTAAAACATATGCTGTGTGTATCCACAGATAAAAGGTACCTTCCTGAGGACGTATACTGACGCCGTGTTGAATTATGATGCTGAGGATGAGAAGAGCCTGGCTGTGGACAACGTCCAAAGCAGCGTGAGTCCCAACAACAACATCAACAACGACAACATCAACAAAACTACTATTGTCACAACAATACAAAAATTCAATCATGTCTATGTGTGTTTCTCCAGCTGCGTTGCTGTGGGGTGAACAACTACACCAGCTGGTTGGGCAGTGTGTACTACCCTGCTAACGGTTTTCCCCTGAGCTGCTGCTCCAACTCCTCTGACTGCAGCCCTCAGGACCTCCGCAACACCACCATAAACCACACCAAGGTCTACCAGCAGGTCTGTGTGTTACACACTAACCCGTCCACTGTGTTACACACTAACCAGTGCCCTGTATTACACACTATCCCATCCCCATATGTTACATACTAACCCATCCCCTGTGTTTTTTGTGTTTTAGGGCTGTTATGAACTGGTAACCTCCTTCCTTGAGACCAACATGGCCATCATCGCGGGAGTAACATTTGGAATTGCCTTCTCACAGGTGAGATAGAGAATGTGTTGTCTGATGATAGGAATGCTGTGTCTTAAGGTTCACTATAATCTAAAGTTCAATTATCTCACGTCTCTACACATCTATCACCCCCCTTTCTTCTCTCTCTCTCTGTCTCTCTCTGTCTCTCTCTCTCTCTCTCTCTCTCTCTCTCAGTTGATTGGCATGTTGCTGGCCTGCTGTCTTTCCAGGATCATTACTGCTAATCAGTATGAGATGGTGTAGCAGGGAGAGCAGGTAAGTGGCTACTCTAACACACACACACACACACACACACACACACACACACACACACACACACACACACACACACACACACACACACACACACACACTAATGTCAAATACAGCAGATATTTCTATCCAAAGCAACTTATAGTCATGCGTGCATATGCATATTGGTCCCGGGAATCAAACACACTATCCTGGGCCATGCTCTGCCAACTGAGCTGCAGAGGACCACACACACACACACACACACACATTATATATGCAGACACATCTATAGTTGTCTAAGAGCCTGTGTGGTGGTTGTTTGTTTGTAGGGAGATGAAGAGGAGAGGGCGAACAGCACCTTGGTAGACTGGGACAGAAGATCCCCACAACACTAGCACACTGCATCACTAAAACTCTTCTCTCTCTCTCTCTCTGTCTCTCGCTCTCTCTCTCTCTCTTTCTCTCTCTCTCTCTCTCTCTTGTAAAGAAGTACCATTCCTTAACTTGATACTGTGCCATGAAGACTTTCGCACAATACCTTCAACTCCACTGGGGGACTCAGGCTGCAGATGGAAGTTTCTAGTAAGCACTTATGTAAAATCAGCTTACCCTCCCCAATACAACACTGACCTTGGTTAAGCATCTATGGGCAACTTAATCCTGCTCCATATTACAAGTTTAGCCATCTCTAACACTTTGGGTAGAAGTTGTCCTTAGGGACATATCTAGGAACAGGTCACACGAAGCCTTGATGCTAAACTTAAGTATTAGGGTGATGAATGGATATCTGACCCTGCATCAGCGCCAACATCATCCTGCCCCTTAGCAGTCTTTGTCTCACTGTCCTCTCACAGCACCCCCTTGTGGTCTGGCATGCTCCATACAGGGCCTAGCATTTAAAAAGCAATGCACAGATTTGTATGAAATTATTAACCCATATTTAAAGATAAAACAGTAGCCAGCATACACTGTATTTTCATAACGTTTTTGATCACCGCTGTAAATACCCAAGCTACACACATATAGAGAAGATATGTTGATATAACATTGAGAGAGCATTTAGATCTAACTTTTAGCCTTTCATTTGCATCCCTGTTATTTCGCTGCTTCATGGATGATATCTCAGACTTTTGTGTCCATATCTATGATGTTAGCTTACAATGAACTAACTGTGTAATCAATTTGGTCTCTGGATGTGTAGATGTCTTAATAATTTATAATTTATTATTATAACAATTAATGAAGTGTGTGTCAAGTTTGGTTCGGAACACTGAGCTGTTCCGATTTAATATATGTGAGCGTAGGTTCTTTTAATATATGTGAGCCTCGAATTTTGACGGATAAATATATTCTTTATTGATTTGATGGATGTTATGTGTTTTTGTGGCACACGTTGAGATGTATAGGCTTATGTTTATTTCATGTTGTTTTAATAGTATGTCTGCCTTTCTGTCTGCACACTTACGAGTGTGAGTGAGAAAGAGTTGAGGTGGTTACAAGTGGGTAGAGTCGTCTACTGGAATTGGGTGGGAATAGGGTGAGAATAGGTTGGGAATAGGATGGGAATAGGGTGGGAATTGGGTGGGAATAGGATGGGAATTGGGTGGGAATAGGATGGGAATTGGGTGGGAATAGGGTGGGGGTGGATGGGAATTGGGTGAGAATAGGTTGGGAATAGGATGGGAATAGGGTGGGATTGGGTGGGAATAGGGTGAGAATAGGTTGGGAATAGGATGGGAATAGGGTGGGAATTGGGTGGGAATAGGATGGGAATTGGGTGGGAATAGGATGGGAATTGGGTGGGAATAGGGTGGGAATTGGATGGGAATAGGATGGGGTGGGTGGGAATAGGATGGGAATTGGGTGGGAATAGGATGGGAATTGGGTGGGAATTGAGTGGGAATTGAGTGGGAATTGAGTGGGAATTGGGTGGGAATAGGATGGAAATTGGGTGGGAATAAGATGGGAATTGGGTGGGAATAGGATGGGAATTGGGTGGGAATAGGATGGGAATTGGGTGGGAATTGAGTGGGAATTGAGTGTGAATTGGGTGGAAATTGGGTGGGAATAGCGTGTTATTTGAGATGTAGTCAATACTCATATTCTTGTAAGGCCAATGATATGATGCAACACTCAGACTGGTGTTTCATATGGTGTTGTGTATGTATGTTCATGTCTCAAAGTCATGATGGAGGCAGCTGTGACCTCTGCTATACAGAGGATCTCAAACCTGTTTTGGGGGCTTTCACGTGTATGCTGTTTTCTCTAATCACTCAGATTTACAAAACTTTTTTGCATTAAATCCTTTTACAGAACAGGGTTGGGTACAATTTGAATTGAAGGCAGTCAATTCAGGAATTGATTTGAATTTAAAATTGAAAAACATAAATAGCTTCTCCGTTTCAGTTTATTGAGAAGTCATTAAAAATAGATGCCCTTTTTCAATCATTGAACTGGAATTTCAGTTTAACTCCTGAATTAACTGCCTTCAATTTGAATAGAGCACAACCCTATTACAGGAAGGATGACTGGTATTTACTTAGAAACTCCATGGTAAAATGGTATTTACATGACAATAACCTATGGAACACATTTCGGGGACTAAATTGGAGCACCACTCCATATACAAGGCAAATAACCTTAAACCTGAAAATAAAGTGCTACTAAGAACTCCCAGTGTATTGAAATGACTTTCCTAAAACGGATGGATTTAAAATGTGAAACTACTGAAATGCCAATTTGTATTGAAATCCAGCAAACATAGGGGGTTCTCACCTCCAGCAGAGTAGAAAGACAGTTTACTCTTATTAAGTAGATCATTAAATATAACTAAACTAACACAAATGCAAACCTGTAGAAGACCAGTCAATAAATATCTCAATCTGCAGTTGCAGCATTAATGAAAAGATTAAACGTTTTGTACATAAGCCAAACTTTTTAATAACTACACGAGCTCCTGTAGCATGCCAATACAGTCTGTTCTGTTGTTGATATTGTAACTATCAGTGATATCTGTATTAATAAACGATCCTCATAACTTTACAGCTGAATTGCTGTGTCTTGAAGTGTATTCTCTACACTCTCTTTCTCTCTCCTCCCCCTTCTGCCCTTCACTTATTCTCTCCTTCCCCTCCACTTTTCACCTTCACCATCCCCCGTTGCTGTCTCTCTCTACTCACATTTTCCCTCGACTCTTCCATGTCCCTCCCTCCCTCCCTCCCTCCCTCCCTCCCTCCCTCCCTCCCTCCCTCCCTCCCTCCCTCCCTCCCTCCCTCCCTCCCTCCCTCCCTCCCTCCCTCCCTCCCTCCCTCCCTCCCTCCCTCCACTTCCCTGTGTTAAAGACCTCTGCTATTAATCATATTAGCATGAAACAAAAGCAGGAGACATGAATACTAAGCTAGAGAGGACGTCACCGATGCATTTCGCACCCTTCCTTCCTTCTGCCCTGTATTTGTCGCAGATCTGAACACTAGGTGGCGCTATTGCTACACAAACAAACCCAAGTCCTTTCAGGACTGCTAAGTCTACACAAAGGATGGTCAAACCTCTTCAGAGCTCCTCTGTGATGTGGAATAGTCCTTAATGTTCCAGGTAGAAATTGAATGAATAGAGCTGACATTATTTTGTTTTCTACATGTCTTACATTTTAGGTTCGCAAAGTGTCTAGGAAGACAGGAGAGCTTACTGACAAATAAAGTGAACAAGAATGATGCATTTCTCATAAGGATGTTTAATTTCACTTCAATCCAATAAACAGATGTGTCCCCAAGACAAGTCTTTTTTATTTCATTTTAAATGTGTTTTTTTAATGTATATATTTTAGCCTATAGTAGCTGACATTTCAGACTGTCCAAAGCAGATAACTCAACCATTAAAAAAATATTCAGTGTCACTTGCTGATGGTTTGTGTGTGTGTATGTTTGTGTGTGCGTGTGTGTGTGTGTGTGTGTGCGTGCGTGTGTGTGTGCGTGTGTGTTTGTGCATCTGTCTGTGGGCTCTATTCTTTGTCCAACACAGCAGGAGTGTGTTTGCTAGTGGGGATCCGGCAGAAAATGACAGTCATTACATACTCTACTGTAGTTACCAAGCCCCCTGCTGCACTACAGTGGAGTGTTTACACTGAGAGTGAGTGAGTGAGTGTGAGAGAGAGAGAAAAACATTTTTACATTTGTTTCCACATTGAAGCAAATAGACTTTATTTAGAGGAAAGTAGTGTAATTTTGAAGCAAATATATTTTATTTGGAGTGAAGTATCTTTGAGTTCATAGACCACAGAGGTTTTTCAATGTAAAAAAGGCCCAGTGCAATCAAAAACATGGTTTACCTGTGTTGTATATATATTTCCACACTATGTGGATGGAATAATACTGTGAAATTGTTAAAAATTATGATAATGCCCTTTTAGTGTAAGAGCTGATTTAAAAGGCTGCCTGAAATTTCAGCCTGTTTTGGTGGGAGGGAGTTTTGCCCTGCCTGCTGACATCACCAGTCGGTAAATTAGTTAACAGACCAATAAGAAATAGAGTTCCAAAGCTCTGCCAATAACAGCTAGTTTTCAATTTTCCCCTCCCCACTCAGACCACTCCCAAACAGTCCTAGAAAAATTCTTCCTTGAGAAACTGCTCTTTGCTAAGAAGCTATTTATGTTTATTTTTGACCATTTTAATTGAAAACAATCACAGTAAGGTACTTAATTGTTACCCAATAAGTTATTTGATATTGAGTTAAAAATGGCTGCATTGAACCTTTAAAGTCAAAAATACAAGGTGACACTACTTACTGGTGTTAGCCAGTAAGTAGTTGTTGACTAACAACAAGATGGCGTTTAGGTATCAGTACGAACTGTAACAACATGAAGGTGCATGTTGGATGACCGAGCCGTGTTGATCTCCAGCTACCCGAGTGGCACTGCGGTCTAAGGCACTGCATCTCAGTGCTAGAGGTGTCACTACAGACACCCTGGTTCGAGTCCAGGCTGTATCACAACTGGCTGTGATTGGGAGTCCCACAATTGGCCCAGTATTGTCCGAGTTTGACCGGTGTAGGCCGTCATTGTAAATAAGAATGTGTTTTTAACTGACTTGCCTGGTTAAATAAAGGTCAAATAAAAATAAAGGTTACACATTAGGAAGTCACACTTCTATGTGTCTGAGGGCCTTTACTGTAATGACCCAGGACACTGCTTTCTCTACAGGCTAGAAAAACACAAAACACAACAGGCCTCTTCTGTTTTAGTCTACTTCATTCATAACCCCCCCTCTCAAACTACAACAATTTGGAAATGATGCCCCTGACCAATTTAGTTTCAGTTCTTAATCCCTCCATGTCAGACACAGTATGTAGGCTGTATGGCAGGAGCACGCAACAACTACATAAACAACCTGCCAGATATTCAGATAGTAATGCATGGCATCAGCAACTCCTCGTCAGATCAGAGCCTAAGTCCAAGATTCAAACAATTGCAGATAGTGGATTTCCAAATAGCGCTGTCAGAAGAGCGATTGATTCTAATCATTGGCCATGACCAAATAGGCTACTGTTCTAGTCTAGGCTACTGCTTGCTAAATGATGTACTATTTACTTCAAGCCACACTACACTATTTAGAACATACTGTTTCGTCAAATGTAGGCAGTAAGCATGTTCTGGACCTATCATCTCCCTCCATCCTCCTACATCAAACACCTTCATTTAATTGAAAACTCCAATAAAACCATTGTTTTATAGGTTATATAGGCTTTTGGTCAACCTTGACCCTTGGCTTTGGGTCAACCATGTGACAGCAGCTGAACACTGCGAGTCTCTCCAGAACTGACATCTGTGTCTGGCTGTGGTGTGGAACAGGGAGAGATGAGGAGGCCGTTATCCATGGAGACAGCTAACCGAGAAGTTCTTATCTCGTTACGCAAATCACTGGCATATCAGCATGGCAGTGCGTCCCTAATGGAACATGTGTGCCGTCAGCTCTTGGCACCGAGCCAACCCCTCTCTGCGTGGCTTAATGGGTGGGGGGTATTATGTGTTCTGTCATTCGTGAAGAGGGAATGCGCCGTTACTGCGCACACACACACACACACACACACACACACACACACACACACACACACACACACACACACACACACACACACACACACACACACACACACACACACACACACACACACACACACACACACACACACACACACACACACACACACACAGAAGAGAGCAAGGCAGTTGTGCCAGTAAGTTTGAGGAGGGTTCTGATTTTACAGGGTTTAAATTTCCCAATTTGACTTCCTCCTCCAAACAAAATATTTTGGGGGTTCTGTCTGAGTATAAACAGTAAACGAACTCTCTTCCATTTTCTTTCATCTGATGCTCTCTCTCTCTCTCTCTCTCTCTCTCTCTCTCTCTCCCTCCGCTGTCCCTCTGTCATAGACCCAATGTTTTTGTTAGTAAGTAGAACAAGAGATTCCTTGCTAGCAGGCAGCCTCGGGTCATGTGGTTATTATGATGACCGACATAAACAAACAGCTCTGTCAACCATCAAACAGAGCTTGCTACATTGTCAAAACAGAAATTGTTACATTTAGTTTATTTTCCTCTAGCTAGCTTAATTTATGCCATTTGCAAGCATAGTATTGTAATTATCATAACATTGTTATATATAATACAATTAAATAACATTTTTGTTGAAAGTTTGTGGCAATATTTTTACAGTTATGAGCTAACGCTAGCTACTGTTGTTCTATGATTATGCTTTCTAGCTTGGCTACTGTTATGTAAGTTAACATATTTATTTCTAAGTTGTTATTCTTAAATGTTAGGTTTGCCATGTTATTATTTGTTGGAATGTTTTATTTTCTCTATTTCAGTTAAGAAATTGTCCATAAAGCCAAACGATATGGATTTATTGGGCTACTGTTTATGCTAGCTGCTACCAGAAAACAGTGAGGACAACCTACTCTATCTACAGTGACGTGTATTCTTGGATGCCAAGGTAAGTCAGGCTTCCAGCAAAAATGTACCAAGAAAAAATATAGAATAATAATTTATCTTTCGTCTCTCTGTGTTTCACAATTTCCCTTCAATTCGTAAGAGGCTGAAAGTATCTCACCATAAAAGGAAAAAGCACAAGTGAAACAGCGCCCTCTGTGTAGGCCATCTATCTGATGCTGTCTGGTCAAAAAGAGTATGACATTGTTGCCACCCGTAGCAATGAATGCAAGGGAAGCCAGCGAGTATTTGGCCTCCCTTAGATGTACAAAATAATAGCCAATCAGCATTGAGCTAAACTGAATGAGCTCAACTGTGAATGATCCTAGCGCATCAATAAAAATTGTCAAGGGAAGCCCATTTGGATTTGGCTCCAATCACATCACATCGAGAGCAATACGTTATTGACAGAAACAAGTTTAATTGTTGCATCTCGTTGTGTTGTTGTCCTCCAGTGGCTGGCTGGCTGGCTGGCTAGCTAGCATTGGCCCTTTCCTAAATTAGCCATGGATGGAGATAGGGATTTGGACTTGTGGTTTTACTTAATTCTCTGTACTGATTATAAAGGCGATTCTGATCCAACCATAAATTCATGAATTGTGCCGCTGGCCTATGAGGTAAAGTCCCAGCAGAGCCCCAATTCCAATGGGTATATCCTCTGGCATGTTGATGTTAATGTGTTGATGTTCTCTGTATCCATAGCCAGAATGAGTTTGCAGTGCATGGTGATCGAACAGGTTTCCTGTTATATTCATCAGAGGTGTAAGGGAGGGTGAAGTTTGTGAATCCCAAAAAGTGTAATTATACAGATGATTAACAAAACATGCACACAACAGTATTCATACCTTGATTTTTGTGGTGAATGTGAATGAAAAAATCTGTTTTGATAATGGTTTTCATACACATACCTTGTCCATAATGTAGAGGTTTATGGGATATTCATTGACGAGGTAAGGAAGGAGGATGGTAAATGTGATCTGCATAATATACCAATACCAATTAACATACCTTTATATGCCTCCTTGTCTGTATACCTGCAGACACAGACACAAAAGTGAGTGAGTTTAGTCATCTGCACCCAATACAGCCTTCAACATATTCTTATAGCCTACATGTTCTTATAGCCTTCAACATATTCTTACCTCTTTGTTGATTGATATCCATTGAATTGTGTCCATTTTCTATTTTAGAAAGACTTGCAAAAATATGAAAAGATAGCTGGCATCATAAATCAATATCAATTTAGTTCATACAAGGGACACATCTTACCTTGAACTGAGGAGATCTTTAAATGTTTCAGTTAAGTGCCTGCACCTGCTCTCCATTCAAAATAAAATACAAATGTTTTAGTTGGGTAGTTAGGTTCCTACAAGAACCCCCACCAACTAAGGAGGTTCCTTGATGAACCCCCACCTCCTATGGGGTTCTTGGAAGAACCTTCTGGGTGCAATTTTCAGGTCCAAGAACCCCAAGGTTCTTCTAAGAACTTGTTGAATCCCTAATTTTTAGAGTGTAGAATGTTTCGTAAACATGAGAGGAGGATGGCATTGGCTTTCTCTACAAGAAGGGTGGGTCAACATGTTTTTTATACTTTCACGAATGCACACACACACACAAACACACAGAAATCAGAACCATGGACAGCCACATTTAGCTGATTGGAATACATCGTTTTTATCTTTTAGTTGTCGCGGTATTAGACTAAGCACAGGTGACTTGATGATGTTGAAGTTGAAATGGTGCTGGAATAGTTGAAGCAGCTCCTGTTTTCTTTGTGACTTGTGGTAACTCTCCATGGTTCTAAACCAATAGTTGTCTAGAAGTCCAAAAATGTTGGAAACATTAACTTGATTGACCTGCTGTAGGTCATGTAACTGTTTGATCCATCGGCAAGGCACTTAACCCACCGTTCCCCAGGCCCTCGAAGACATGGATGTCGATTAAGGCAGCCCCCTGCACCTCTCTGATTCAGAGCGGAAGACACATTTCAGTTGAAGGCATTCAGTTGTACAACTGACTAGGTATCCCCCTTTACCAATATGCTTTGTGGACTTCACAGGACAGAGGTTGCTCTCCAGTTTGTGATGAAACAAAGGTGTGGTTGAATTTATTCTGCCACTGTATCTTCTTATTGTTTCGGCCTTAGGCCTATATATTACGGTCGCAAGGCATATGAACTAACAGGTTATAGAATGAACAACACAATTATCACATCACATAGGTTGTAATATGGCTTTTTTTCTGGCTTGGCTTCTCCAGTGATTTTACAGAATGCACCGCTACCGCTTTCTCCCCATCGCTCTCAGCCTGTGGGATGATGACAGCAGCTGTAATCAGTGGGAGTTGAGCCCTTCACATGCAACCAAGGCATGTATCCTGTAATCTACAGGCATGCCATAAATTCACACATTGACACCACTCACAAGTGTGCCAGCTAATACAAAGCTTTCTATCAACATAAAGGAAGGGGACATTTCAATCTAGTTCCTGGTTTTGACTGTGAGAGAACATTGTAAGAGAATGTTCTCAGGATATTAATAGATTGTTTTGTAGGTCACATCAAGCCAAAACGGATAGTGTGTGGTGTGTGTGTGTGTGTGTGTGTGTGTGTGTGTGTGTGTGTGTGTGTGTGTGTGTGTGTGTGTGTGTTTGTTTGCCAGTCATAGAGCTGACAGAGAGCTGAAGAGATTTCTAGACACCTGTGGGGGTAAAACTCAGTTTACCACTCTCATCTCCCCCTCCATTCATCCATCCATCCATCCCTCTCTCCCTCTCCTGTTGGGAGTGTTGTTGTGTTGATGGGTAGCCTGGAGACATTCCAGCAGGCTCCACGTAGCTGCCATTCCCCTGATTCTGAGTGAAGACACAACACACCACCCGTAGCGTGGTGTGTGTTCTACTTCTACACATGTACAAGGGGGGGCAGAATGTAAAAGAGAAATCGTTAAAGAGAGAGAAAGAGAGTCATCGAAAGAGAAATAATGAGAAAAGAACAGGAAGACTAGCAGAGGTCGGGACGGGAGGCTAAGATGGAGAGCAGAGCAAAAATTGTGAAGTATCATTTTTGGAATTTAATTTAATTTTTTAAATTTTACCTTTATTTAACCAGGCAAGTCAGTTAAGAACAAATTCTTATTTTCAATGACGGCCTGGGAACAGTGGGTTAACTGCCTGTTCAGGGGCAGAACGACAGATTTGTACCTTGTCAGCTCGGGGGTTTGAGAGAGGGAGGGCGGACTGGAGGGTGAGACAGAGAGACTAACCAAGCAGGTTTTGTGATCAACGTTGACATTCCACCCATTCTCAGATACATTATTCAGAACACCTAAAGTTCCCACAAGGATAGTAAAACAAGGAAAATGTCCCACGTCCCCATGAGGACAAGGCTAATTTAAGCGTAGGGGTTAGGTTTAGGGTTAGAATTAGTGTGAGAATTAGGGAAGGGGTTAGTGGATAAGTTTAGGATATGGGTTAGGCTTAAGGTTATGGTAATGGTTAGGATTAGGATTAAAACATGTGTGTAAACTCATATTTATATTATTACTTCCATTGCTATCTGGTCAAATAATTTCCACTGAATGTTCACTATCTGGAATGAGTCATTGCTTGGTGTGAAGTTTGACAGACTTCTTGATTGACAGATTTGTTTTATGAGTCTAAAGAGTGGGGTGCAGAATCGTCATAAATATAACTACTCAATCAACAATATAAGAACACTCACCATGTAGGCTTACAAAATGTCAAGGTTTACCATACATGGAATAGGCCTAATTAATCTATTAGGCTATTAGGCTATAGTCACAATGATTCAGCATCCAGGTCGTACGGAATAATAACTTTGTAGTGACTCAAAACATGTTGTTTGCTATTTCTGTCATGTTAACTCACAGTGTGAACTCATCTCATGTGTTGATCGTCCCAGTGGTTTACCATTAGTGTTTGTCAGTTTTCAGACTGGCTGGGCTGGATCATTTTCGCCTGCTTGTAGTGTTTTGTTTACCATGTCAGTGAGTCCTCTATACGCAGGGCAACCCTCATCAGCGTCTCTGGTGACTCCCCCTGTTGACGAGAAACTATAGGCCTACAGGGGGGGTGGGGAAGTTTCAGCTGTTCTCATCAGTCTCAGTGGTAAGGACAGAAGGTATATTGCAACAGTTTGGCTTTAACTGTAATAACTTCTAGTAGGCCTA
This sequence comes from Oncorhynchus tshawytscha, assembly GCF_018296145.1. Lineage (NCBI taxonomy): Eukaryota > Metazoa > Chordata > Actinopteri > Salmoniformes > Salmonidae > Oncorhynchus > Oncorhynchus tshawytscha. The sequence continues at coordinate 65,541,886 of NC_056431.1, forward strand.
ATCTGATCATGTCAAATGCAGAGCAGGTGATAGTTATACTGTATTTAAGGTAAAATGCCATTAGATTGTTACCTGAGATTGTAAACTGTCATGGTCAAAACATATACACTACCAGGCAAAAGTTTGGAGACACCTACTCATACAAGGGTTTTTATTTATTTAGACTATTTTCTACATTGTATAATAATATTGAAGACATAAAAACTATGAAATAACACATATGGAATCATTTTGTAACCAAAAAAGTGTTAAACTAATCAAAATAGATGTTATATTTGAGATTCTTCAAAGTAGCCATCCTATGCCTTGATGACAGCTTTGCACACTCTTGGCATTCTCTCAACCAGCTCCATGAGGTAATCACCTGGAATGCATTTCAATTAACAGGTGTGCATTGTTAAAAGTTAATTTGTGAAATGTATTTCCTTCATAATGCATTTGAGCCAATCCGCTGGGTTGTGACAAGGTAGGGGTGCTATACAGAAGATAGCCCTATTTGGTAAAAGACCAAGTCCATATTATGGCAAGACCAGCTCAAATAAGAAAAGATTAATGACAGTCCATCATTATTTTAGACATGAAGGTCAGTCAATCCGGAACATTTCAAGAACTTTGAAAGTTTCTTCAAGTGGAGTTCCAAAATCCATCAAGCGCTATGATGAAACTGGGTCTCATGAGGACCGCCACAGGAAAGGAAGACCCAGAGATCCTCTGCTATAGAGGATAAGTTCATTAGAGTTAACTGCACCTCCGATTGCAGCCCAAATGAATGCTTAACAGTTCAAGTTCCAGGCACATCTCAACATCAACTGTTGAGAGGAGACTGCATGGATCAGGTCTTCATGGTCGAATTGCTGCAAAGAAACCACTACTAAAGGACACCAATAAGAAGAAGAGACTTGTTTGGGCCAAGAAACACAAGCAATGGACATTAGACTGGTGGAAATCTGTTGGAAAAGCATTCCAGGTGAATTCTGGTTGAGAGAATGCCAAGTGTGTGCAAAGCTGATGTCAAAGTAAAGAGTGGCTAATTTGAAGAACCTAAAATATATTTAGATTTGTTTACCACTTTTTGGTTACTACATGATTCCATATGTGTTATTTCATAGTTTTGATGTCTTCACTATTATTCTACAATGTAGAAAATAGTAAAAAATAAAGAAAAACCCTTGAATGAGTAGGTGTGTCCAACCTTTAGACTGGTACTGTAGATTCAATGGTTGTAAAGATGGGGAGTGGTCAGTCCATATTAAAGCGATGCTCTGCTTTTTTGACACCACACTCCAAAAAGCAAGTCCTTCAGGCTCTAGTTTTGTCTAATCTTGATTATTGTCCAGTCATGTGGTCAAGTGCTGCAAGGAAAGACCTAATTAACCTGCAGCTGGACCAGAACAGAGCGGCACGTCTTGCTCTTCATTGTAATCAGAGGGCTAATATAAATACTATGCTGCCAGTCTCTCTTGGCTAAGAGTTGAGGAGAAACGGAACTTACACACAGCTCTGACGCACACACTTATCCCATCAGACATACCACCAGGGGTCTTTTCACAGTCCCCAAATCCAGAACAAATTCAAGAAAGCGTACAGTATTATATAGAGACATTATTGCATGTAACTCCCTTCCATCTCATTTTGCTCAAATAAACAGCAAACCTGGTTTAAAAAAAAAAGATAAAGCAACACCTCACGCCACAACGCCCCTCCCCTATCGGGCCTAGATAGTTTGTGTGTATGTATTGATATGTAGGCTACGTGTGCCTTTTAAAAAAATGATCTAGTTCTGTCCTTGAGCCGTTCTTGTCTATTAATGTTGTGTGTTATGTCATCTTTCATGTTTTGTGTGGACCCCAGGAAGAGTAGCTGCTGCTATCGCAACAGCTAATGGGGGATCTTAATAAAATACCAAATACAATCGAATAACTTTGTTTTTAAACTTCATTTGAGTGTGAAGCATATGATTTGAGCGGTATCTGGAGATTCACTGATCCAGGAGATGGATGAATAGATTTCAGATCTTTACTCTGTCCTATACCCCAACATTACAACCCATGGGGACTAGAAAGTCTCTCTTAAAGGTTAAAGTGAAATATATTGGGTTAATTAATCATCTGTTGTCCAAATGACAGGAATCCAGCATTTCGCTTCTCCCAGTCACTCACTGATTTGTCAAACATAGCTCATAAGTGCAGAGACAGCCAGCGGTAGCGGTGTTTGGGTAAAATCACCGGCGAACCCCCCAGAAAACAACATATTACAACCAACCTGTTGTGTTAATTGTGTTGTTTAATCTACAACCTGTTTGTTCATATGCCTTGACACTGTGAGCCAGGAGGCCAATTAAGAAGACACTGACAGAATAAGCACATTTGTTTTAAAAAAACAGACAGCAACATTTGATTGTCTGTTATTTTATGCTTATTTAACCTCAAGTGGAGGCCAAATGAACACCTGGGAGTCCTTGGCCTTCCCAGAGGGTTGAATTCAATAAAATACAGAGGGGCAACAATGTCATTCAGTTCTTTATGACCAGAACCAGCATCAGCATGGTCGCTAATGTTTCTGACATTTACTGATACTAAACAGATTTAGGGCAGAGTTACAATGTCAAGAAACTCTTTGCTCCCACTATTCCAGACCCAGACAGCATTTCAACATCATCCAATCACATACTGACACAGAGGGGCATGGTCCAATGTCATACATCTTTATGACCAGACAGCATCAGATACGCTACACATACTGACACAGAGGGGCAACAATGTCATACTCTTTATGACCAGACAGCATCAGATACGCTACACATACTGACACAGAGGGGCAACAATGTCATACTCTTTATGACCAGACAGCATCAGATACGCTACACATACTGACACAGAGGGGCAACAATGTCATACTCTTTATGACCATACTCTTTATGACCAGACAGCATCAGATACGCTACACATACTGACACAGAGGGGCAACAATGTCATACTCTTTATGACCAGACAGCATCAGATACGCTACACATACTGACACAGAGGGGCAACAATGTCATACTCTTTATGACCAGACAGCATCAGATACGCTACACATACTGAGACAGAGGGGCAACAATGTCATACTCTTTATGACCAGACAGCATCAGATACGCTACACATACTGACACAGAGGGGCAACAATGTCATACTCTTTATGACCAGACAGCATCAGATACGCTACACATACTGACACAGAGGGGCAACAATGTCATACTCTTTATGACCAGACAGCATCAGATACGCTACACATACTGACACAGAGGGGCAACAATGTCATACTCTTTATGACCAGACAGCATCAGATACGCTACACATACTGAGACAGAGGGGCAACAATGTCATACTCTTTATGACCAGACAGCATCAGATACGCTACACATACTGACACAGAGGGGCAACAATGTCATACTCTTTATGACCAGACAGCATCAGATACGCTACACATACTGACACAGAGGGGCAACAATGTCATACTCTTTATGACCAGACAGCATCAGATACGCTACACATACTGACACAGAGGGGCAACAATGTCATACTCTTTATGACCAGACAGCATCAGATACGCTACACATACTGACACAGAGGGGCAACAATGTCATACTCTTTATGACCAGACAGCATCAGATACGCTACACATACTGACACAGAGGGGCAACAATGTCATACTCTTTATGACCAGACAGCATCAGATACGCTACACATACTGAGACAGAGGGGCAACAATGTCATACTCTTTATGACCAGACAGCATTCGATAGATAAGCTACACATACTGAGACAGAGGGACGCTGTTTCCTTCACTTGGATGCTTTCTCTGGTGAGATACAATCAGCCTCTTGCAAATTGAAGGAAATGTATGAAGCACTGCGAGATTAAAGATAAATCATTTGGTCTGTTTTTATTACTTTGTTTGTCAATTGTTGGGGGAAGCTTGGCATCCCTTGGCATTTTCCAAATTCTTAACATATAATACGAATTGTAATTTGTAACATACCATAAGAATTGAATGCTGGACATCCACAAATTAATACATACCACACAAAACGTAACATATACAAAATTAAGTGTCTCGGATAATACAGACAAAATGTTCTGAGACCAGGTTGGAATGAAGTTCGCATTTGATTGCAAGGCAAACTGTGATTCGTTTTTAGTGTGCTTGATGTGTGAATGTTTTCAGAGAGTACATAGCCTACCATTGTGTTGGTTTCATGGGTTGATGGGCAACACTGACAATTGCGCGCACATAGATATTGGATACATTTAACACATTTTACTGCAGGGCATTGAACGAAGTTAAACTCATATCATTTGGTTTGTAGAAGATGCATTTCTTTGCTATTGGGGACAGGCAGGGTCGGGGTTGACTAGTATCTCTATTTGGAGGCCGCTCCCCTTCATGCAAAACATGTGCTATTATAGGTCATTGGAGTCTGGTTACAACTGTAGATGAAGAACACTCCTTACAAACAGGTTCTGAGCTGCTGGGAACGCCCTTGGACACGAAACCACCTGCTTTATAAAGATCCGACCGAGGACCAGAGAGAGTCAAAACAAAAACGAAAAGGAACAGGCACAAGAACAAACAAGATAACTGCCGAACTCTCCCACAGCTTGGAACACGGAAAGCTGCACTGACACGAAAAAACATCAATCAGTCTCTGCTGCAGCATTAAAAAAGGAGGGGCCACTTTCCAAAGGATTAGAAAATAATTAGAGAAGGATTGCACAAATAGATAAACAAACTATCCAGCTCCAATTAACAGTTACAACTGTTATTTCTGAAATAAGTTTGAGAATCAACAACAGAGTCGAGAAAATGATGCAAATCTCAGAATCCCACCTGCAGAAGAACTCCTTGTTCAACTCCATGAATCGCTTCATTGGAGCCGTCAATAACATGGACCAGACGGTGATGGTGCCCAGCCTGCTGCGGGACGTCCCACTGGAAGAAGAGAGGGAGATGGCCGCCCTCAAAAGCTCGGGAAACAGCGACATTGAGGACGGCGACATGTACAGCTACTACCAGCTCCTGAAGTCCATCCGCTGCGACATCGAGTGGGGAGTGATGCGCGCCGAGAAGCTCAAGGAGAGCCGGGGTCCCAGCTCTCGGATTGATTCCGAGGAAGAAGAATCGGAGGTGTCGTCCGAGGAAGACGAGGTTAACCTGCAGAAGCAGTTCCAGTTCCACATGACAGGGCTTCACGGGGTGCTGTCCAAGCTGACGCAACAGGCCAACACTCTCACCAACCGCTACAAGCAGGAGATCGGCATTGGATGCTACTAAAGTGTAGCGTAATGACCCGAGCGAACCCGCATTCCCTGATGATCGATGTTGTATTATTTAGCGCAAAGGAGTTGAACTGAACTGAATAGTCTATTACTTATGAAATTCTTTTGAATAGATGGAGAGAGAAAGAAAAAAAGAGATGTAATATTTAACCTTTGTTGATCCAAAGAAATGTTGTGGTTGAACTGCAATGTGGTATACCTGGGTTCCATTACCCCCTGTTTTGCACTCTGTTTTGCGCACTGTCTATGTTTTATGAGCCGTGATCAAGCTTGACCCATGCGTTCAGCTCAAGTGGTACACATATAATGCATATTTATACTTTTATTTAATATTGATGTATAACTTATTACCTCATACTGTATGTTTGAGAGCTGTATATTTCCTGGTTGAAGAAGTGCATGACCGCAGACATTTGGCTACATTTGGAACATTCCATTAAGGGATAAATGCGCATAGGATTTAGCATGTCTAATGATGCCAATGTGTCAAATAGTCTGTACAGGTTTTGTACTTCTTCCTATTGTGTCTTTATTATGTGCTTAGCTAAATGGAGGAGGCTTGACAGATTCTTGCCTATGATCCCACTGCTACCCTATATGATCAATGAACTGGAATCAACAGATGGTTCTTCTGAAATAATGAATGATTCAAAGAGATCATGTTATTATGGTGTTATTGCCATGGTAATTATGGAGAGGTGAAACTCTAAGACCAGTTATTTAATGTACTATTTTATGCTTTGGATTGAATATATCTGTATGGAGAAATAAACTTGTTTTTATAACTGAAAGTAATTTGTTATTTATGTTCTTTGCCTAGCAACACATCACCTAGAATGTTGTGGAACAGGATTATATTTCAAACAGCTACCATCCTCCAATTGACCCCAATACATTTCAACAAGTGTTTGATATCGTATATCCCTAACATTTCATGTTTGTCCAGGGACCAATCCATCTGGTACTCAATATGTACCCATTTCTGTTCAAACCAAACTTTATTCACCCTACGTTCCAAGAGTGGTGCAGCGGTCTAAGGCACGGCATCTCAGTGCTAGAAGTGACACTATAGACCCTGGTTCAATTCCAGGCTGTATCACAACCAGACGTGATTGGGAATCCCATTGGGCGGCGCACAATTGGCCCAGCGTCGTCTGGGTTAGTTTGTTTTTTTCCCCTCATCAATCTACACACAATACCACATAATGACAAAGCAAAAATATGTTTTTACATTTTTTAGCAAATGTATTACAAATTAAAAATGAAAATATCAAATTTACATAAGTATTCAGAACCTTTACTCAGTACTTTGTTGAAGCACCACTGGCAGCGATTACAGCCTCTAGTCTTCTTGGGTATGACCTTACAAGCTTGGCACACCTGTATATGGATAGAGTTTCCCCCATTCGTCTCTACAGATCCTCTCAGGCTCTGTCAGGTTGGATGGGGAGCGTCAGTGCACAGCTATTTTCAGGTCGCTCCAGAGATGTTAGATCGGGTTCAAGTCCAGACTTTGGCTGGGCCACTCAAGGACATTCAGAGACTTGTCCCGAAGCCACTCCTGCGTTGTCTTGGCTGTGCGCTTAAGGGTCGTTGTCCTGCTGGAAGGTGAACATTTGTCCCAGTCTGAGGTCCTGAGCACGCTGGAGCAGGTTTTCATCAAGGATCTCTGTACTTTGCTTTGTTCATCTTTCTCTCGATCCTGACTAGTCTCCCAGTTGCTGCCACTGAAGAACATCTCCACAGCATGATGCTGCCACCACCATGCTTCACCTTAGGGATGGTAATGGCCAGGCGATGAGCAGTGTGTTTCCTCCAAACAAGACACTTGGCATTCAGGCCAAACAGTTCAATTTTGGTTTCATCAGACCAGAGAATATTCTTTCTCATGGTCTGGGAGTCCTTTAGGTGACTTTTGGCAAACTCCAAGCGGGCTGTGTGCCTTTTACTAAGCATTGGCTTCCGTCTGGCCACTCTACCATAAAGGCCTGATCGGTAGAGTGTTGTGGAGATGGTTGGCCTTCTGGAAGGTTCTCCCATCTCCACAGATGAACTCGGGAGCTCTGTCAGAGTGACCATCGGGTTCTTGGTCACCTCCCTGTCCAAGGCTTTTCTCCCCCGATTGCTCAGTTTGGCCGGGCGGCCAGCTCTAGGAAGAGTCTTGGTGGTTCCAAATTTCTTCCATTTAAGAATAATGGAGGCCACTGTGTTTTTGGGGACCTTCAATGCTGCAGACATGTTTTGGTACCCTTCTCCAGATCTGTGCCTCGACACAATCCTGTCTCTGAGCTCTATGGACAATTCCTTTGACCTGCACTGTCAAATATGGCATCTTATATACACAGGTGTGTACCTTTCCAAATCATGTCCAGTCAATTCAATTTACGAACAGGTGGACTCAAATCACTTTGTAAATACATCTCAAGGATGAACAATGGAAACAGGATGCACCTGAGCTCAATTTCGAGTCTCAGAGCAAAGGGTCTGAATGCTTATGTAAATAAGGTATTTCTAAAAACCTGTTTTCGCTTTGTCATTATGTGGTATTGTGTGAATAAAAACATTTAATGAATTTTAGAATAAGGCTGTAACGTAACAAAATGTGGAAAAGGTGGAGAGGTCTGAATAGTTTCCGAAAGCACTAAATACATGCAGTTTATCCACTTGATTAACATAATTACATTTAAAGCACACATAAATACTCTTAGGATAGAGTAATGATACAAACCAAACATATTTTGGTAAACATGCGTTCAATATGCTCATATTGAGGTAATATAGTAATCATGTAATTTGACATTGCCACTCATGGCTTTTCATCCAGCCAAGTAAGAATGAGTTATCATTTCATTCATAGTATGAGTCTGCTCTTAGTGTATTCTGCATCCATCAAGCATAGGTCATGCAACCAGCCACTGACTATTAGGACCATGTAAATACAGCTGCCAAGAGCAAATAGTAGGTCTTTGCTTTTGGGATATTGGGATGTTTAGTTTACACAATGTCTTATAAGAAGAACAAACAACCAGTTTAATGTAACGCTCTCTGTCCAGCCTCGACTTCAGCAGTGAGGTATTAGAAGTTCAGTTTTTCTTTCTTATATTTTTTGTGATACATCTTAGGGCCAGGTGTATTCATAATATTTTTATTTGGGAAAAACATCTGCTTTTTATGAGAGGCATCCCCCCAAAAGGTCCATATATTTGTTATACTGTCATCCCTTTTGTTTAATATTCTTATCAATGCAAAGAATTAAGCAACATTTATATATAATATATATATATATATATATATATATATATATATATATATATATATATATATATATATATATATATATAGTACCAGTTGAAAGTTTGGACACACCTCCTCATTCAAGGTTTTTCTTTATTTTTATTATTTTCTACAATGTCGAATAATAGTGAAGACATCAAAACTACGATATCACACATATGGAATCATGTAGTAACCAAAAAAGTGTTAAACAAATCCAAATATATTTTATATTTGAATTCTTTGAAGTAGCCACCCTTTGCCTTGGTGACAGCTTTGCACACTTTGGCATTCTCTCAACCAGCTCCATGGGTTAGTCACCTGGAATGCTTTTCCAACAGTTCCCACATATGCTGAGCATTTGGCTGCTTTCCCTTAACTCTGCGGTCCAACTCATCCCAAACCATCTCAATTGCTTTGAGGTCGGGTGATGGTGGAGGCCAGGTCATCTGATACAGCACTCCAACACTCTCCTTCTTGGTCAAATAGCCCTTACACAGCCTGGAGGTGTGTTTTGGGTCATTGTCCTGTTGAAAAACAAATGATAGTCCCACTAAGTGCAAACCAAATAAGATGGCATATCGCTGCAGAATGCTGCAGAATGCCTTGAATTATACATACATCACTGACAGTGTCAACATATATTTTGTCAATATATTTTGATTTGTTTAACACTTTTTTGGTTACTACTTGATTCCATATGTGTTGTTTCATAGTTTTGATGTCTTCACTATTATTCTACAATGTAGAAAATAGTAAAATAACACAAAAAAACTTGAATGAGCAGGTGTGTCTTTTGACTGCTACTGTATAAACATATTTTTTTGTATATTTAAGAAACACAAAGGTTCTATCTTTATTGTTGAAAATGCTAGTGACTCATGACCATTGTATAATCTACTGGACATATTGTGTCTATGTCAAATGTTCAGCTATCTAAGCTTTTGTTCAGTAAGTGTTATACGAGCATTAGGTGTTGGCAACAACTTGATTTGCATAAGAAGCACTTCATGCTCCCAGTCTATGACAACCCTCTAATTCTAGACATTCAGTTACATAGCATTGTTTAAATATTCCCCATGTCATGTTAAGATGGCTGTCATAGAATGTTGAAGTGTCATGTAATTAAGTGATAATGCCCAATAAACCGGTGTTTGGAGGATATGTTGGCTCGGGTCTTGTTAGGCCAGAGACGAAATCAATATATCCTCCAAACACTGGCTTCGAAGGCATTATACTTTTTCATACAACAGGTTACCAACATATTCAAATTTTGATTGACATATTTTCATAAAAAATATTATTTTGATTAATTTATTCATACTATTTCCTTCCACAATATATAGTCCCGACACAAATCTAGGGTTGCTACCCAAGCCGGCTGATCATTTGTTCTATTGGTTTGGTTGCCAGACCCAGTGGGTTCAGTCTTTTTGTTCTGTATCTATGGATGCGACACAGTCGTTCGTTCTAAATGTTCTATTGACGTACTGGCTGTTAACGTTCTTATCCCTTGCTTGCTAGCTAGCCAACTACGGCTAATTTACAGTCACGTCAAACGTCAAAAAGAATAACAACAGTAGCTGTGTTTGCATTTGTTTAAGCTGTTTTCTAGTGACATGTATTTTGATACATCCATAACAATGAGTTAATGAGGCGTGATTTCACCGAGCATAGAAATGTGCTCTCTTGTCAGGACACTGTTGTTCAGAGGAGCAAGCCAACAACACAGCTAACAATCGCTTCAAACACTGAATTTGTAAAGACTGTAAACTAGCTGCACTATGTTTTGTTTGACTTTTTTTTCAATTGACATTGCTTTGTATACATCCATAAAAATGATGCCAGCTGATTCATGATTTAGACTGGATGAGAAATTCTGCCTGCCTGTCTGTCTCGTCCCAACTCCTCACCCCTACACGTTCATTACTATGGGACAGCTGGAGATCGAATTTGAATATTGAAACAATGCATATGTCAGAGAGACAGACAGCAAGGTTTATGCAAATCTCCGCTGGTGAAAACTAAATGTTAGTCTAAAAGAAATGTGAGAAAATGTCTATATGCTTTTTATAGTGGAGATCAAGTTTATAAATTGCCTGGCAGGGCTGATGAGACAGTAGATTACGCAGTCAGATGGAACAGAGTAAATAGGCATTTTAACGTCATAGGTTTTTCCGGTGGTAACTTGTGGAATAGACAGTCTGGAATGTGCTTTTAACCAATCAGCGTTCAGGATTAGATCCAACCATTGTATAAATGCATCATAATGCTCATTCTAGACGTTACATTTGATTATATTTTTTTAATATTTTCCATGTAATGTTAATAGGGAGCTAACATGGCTGCCATAGAATGTTGAAGTGTCATGTAAACGCATCATAATGCAGAAACCGTATTGGCCCAACTCTCTTAATACATGACTCTGAGGCATGGCAGTGTTGCCTCATCGTTGCCATGGACAACTGTGACATTCTCTGAAGCTCTGAAGCCACCATTGTTGATGAGTCCAGCTGGGGTTTAGCGGCAACAATGGGCCTTTCTACACACCTATTTCACGCACGCACACACGCACACTGGAGACGGGGTTACAATGGGGCAAAACAGTACTCACATACAACAACACACACGCACATTGGAGACGGGGTTACAATGGGGCAAAACAGTACTCACATACAACAACACACACGCACATTGGAGACGGGGTTACAATGGGGCAAAACAGTACTCACATACAGCAACACACACGCACACTGGAGACGGGGTTACAATGGGGCAAAACAGTACTCACATACAGCAACACACACGCACACGGGGTACTCACATTGGAGACGGGGTTACAATGGGGCAAAACAGTACTCACATACAGCAACACACACGCACACTGGAGACGGGGTTACAATGGGGCAAAACAGTACTCACATACAACAACACACACGCACACAGGAGACGGGGTTACAATGGGGCAAAACAGTACTCACATGCAACAACACACACGCACATTGGAGACGGGGTTACAATGGGGCAAAACAGTACTCACATACAACAACACACACGCACACTGGAGACGGGGTTACAATGGGGCAAAACAGTACTTACATACAACACACAGACCTATGCATAGTGAATGACTGAAAGACTGCACAACATTCATTAAAAGTTTCAATGAATTTGACATGAGGTAAGCACCAATTCATATTTTGAGTCCCATCCCTTCAGCAGATTCCCAATGTGGTGAAGCACAATTCACTTTTAGAAAAAATGGTTCCATAAGGGTTCTTCAGCTGTCCCCATAGGAGAACCCTTTTTGGTTCCAGGTAGAACAATTTTGCGTTCCATGTAAAACCCTCTGTGGAAAGGGTTTTTACATGGAACACAAAAGGTTCTACCTGGAACAAATAAGGGTTCTCCAAAGGGGTCTCCTATGGGGACAGCCAAGAGTGTGGGATTGAACAGACAGAACAGGTTAAAGTCTAGATGCCAAGAACAACACCTTTAGGCTTGTGGGTAATACCTGAAGACATACACTGTACCTTTACAGCAGTCACACGCCCCAGTTCTTCCTCGTACACTCTCTCTAATTAATGTTGCAACATGTAGTTTAACATTTTGTTACTCCTCTGTCACTTATATTCAGGCCAAAGGTACATCTCAACTGCTCTGTTTGTGTTAGATTATAAAATGTTTATCTTTGATTTTGAAACACATTGTCAGTGATAATGATACAGTAACAACTCATCATTATCTACACTTGTAGCGATAGGAAGTCTCTTATATAACATGTATGGGCTACCTTATCAGTTGTATTTTACACTGTCAGGTCCTGGAAAACAGCCACACTTTGAAGGGTGTTTTGTTTCAGGGACAAGGAAAGGAAATAATTACAAGGACATCTTATCAAGATGAATTACACAGTAATAACCAGTTGGGTGAATGTGAAGCATGGTAGCCTATAGTAAAATAACATGGTACATTTACAGTTGAAGTGGGAAGTTTACATACACCTTAGCCAAATACATTTAAACTCAATTTTTCACAATTCCTGACATTTAATCCCAGGAAAAATTCCCTGTTTTATGTCAGTTAGAATCACAACTTTATTTGTTTAACTTGTTTTAGTTTGTGTGTGTGGGTGGGTGTCTGTTATGTTTGTTAGGGTGTTTTCTTGGTAGAGTTCTCTCAGCACCTCTGGCTGTACAGAATCACAGCAGCAGTGGTCATCTTTCTTACTATCAGAGCACTAATATAACGCTACACACACAATATTTTCTCTGTGTCTGTGTTGTAATGTCTGCCTTTGTTTGTAGGCTATCGAAACAGCATCTCGCACCAAACCCCCAGATCCAAGTTGTCATCAGGTGTATACAGAAAGACAGCGCAGTAGCCTACTTTACACAGGAAAACCTGCAGTAATGTTTACCAATGTTGTCCAGACATGCATTTGCTCACATCTAACATGGGAAGCTGCCTTCCCATTCAGCCAGCACAGTGTGAAGACGCCCCATTGACACGTAGGCCTAGACCTCATTTTATTACAGATATGATGGAACAGGTCTTTTGTCAGAGATGAAAGTGGGTCAGATAAACCTAACCCATATACAGGGCATTAGATTTTTTAATTGTTGAATTGGAATTTTCTTCCTGAATTGACTGAATTGAAATTGAATCAACAAACCCCGATGATTATTTTGCACAAATGCAAACATGTAAATATGGCCTGTTTAACTCAGTTAAGAACAAATTCTTATTTACAATGACGGCCTACCCAGACAACGCTGGGCCAATTGTACGCCGCCCTATTGGACAACCCAATTACGTCCGGATGTGATGCAGCCTGGATTCAAACCAGGGACTGCAGTGATGCCTCTTGCACTGAGATGCAGTGCCTCAGACCGCTGCTCCTCTCGGGAGCCTGTGATTGATCCCGTGTTGTGGTGGTTTAACCAGTAGGCCTAGGTCAAATAAAATCAAGTCCTGTGAAACAAAACTAATGTCCTGAAACCAGGTAGTCTCCCACAGGTAAAGGCTTTAAGTTTTCAGGATAAGAAGTTTGTGAGTGTGTGTGGGGTTATTAGTTTGTTAACGAAGACAGGGTGTAAACATTGCTATAATGGGTGTGATTGAATTCCAGCAGTCCTAGTCTTTATTGTGCCTCATTCTTCCACGGGGAACACGTTCACTGTGGAATGTCACTCGCCGCAGCCCTGTTCTGCTGACTGTGGTGCAGACGTGTCTCTCTGTGTGTGTGTTCCTTTATGTGTCCCTGTGTGTGTTCCTTTATGTGTGTGTCCCTGTGTGTGTTCGTGTTTGTGTCTTTATCATGTGTGTTGTATGCGTGATTATCTCAGCCCTGAATGGATGGCCCCTCAACACGCTCAAGGGTGCTATTTAGTATTAGTGTTAGCTGTTATGCATGTTAAACATTCTCACCTCCCTCCCCCTCTCTTTGTATCTCTCTATGCCTCCCTCTCTTACTCTGTTTGTCTCCCCCTCACTGTCTCTTTCTGTCTGCCTGTCTGTCTGTCTCTCTCTCTTCCTCTCTCATGTCTAAGTAACCGATTTGAAATGGCTAGCTAGTTAGCGGGGTGCTCGCTAATAGCATTTCAATCTGTGACATCACTCGCTCTGAGACCTTGAAGTAGATGTTCCCCTTGCTCTGCAAGGGCAACAGCTTTTGTGGAGCGATGGGTAACGATGCTTCGAGGGTGGCTGTTGTTGATGTGTACAGAGGGTCCCTGGTTCGAGCCCAGGTAGGGGCGAGGAGAGGGACGGGAAATAAACTGTTACATCTCTAGTTATAGTTTGTATGCTAGCCAAAGGACATAGTCCCACCTAGGCCCTAGGTTATAATAGCCATGCATGCCTATGAAAAAAAGCTTCCTGCAGAGTAACAGCTGAGGGTGATTTAAAGTGGTTTACTATAGGTTTAAGCCAACAACATTACTTAGATCTCATTATAGTATTAATTAGACTTAGGCCTATGTCTTGAATTTGTATTACAAAAAAATATTTAAGTAGGCAAGTCAGTTAAGAACAAATTCTTATTTACAATGATGACCTACCCCAGCCAAGCCCTAATGAAGCTGGGCCAATTGTGTGCTGTCATATGGGACACTCATTCTCAGTCGGCTGTGATACAGCCTGGAATCGAACCAGGGTCTGTAGTGACACCTCTAGCACTGAGATGCAGTGCCTTAGACCGCTGTGCCACTTGGGAGGCCAAATGTTTTTTTAAAGTTTAATTGAGAACAATCTACGTTTCAAACATGGTATTTACTCATATGGTAAAATAGTAATTAGCCTACCTATTAGCCTACCTATTAGCCTACCTATTAATTACTTAACAATAAAAGCTTTTGGTTTCTTTGGGATTCAGTGAAGCAATCTCCATTGTGTTCCATTTAGTTATCGATATTGTTGAATGTTTGACCGAAACCTAAATAGCAGAAAGTAACCTAAATAGCATAATTTTCTCATTGGTCTATCAACACATAGGCTAATATTTGTAAATATCTCGTAAGTACAGTTGAAGTCGAAAGTTTACATACACCTTAGCCAAATATATTTAAACTCTTTTCACAATTCCTGACATTTATTCCTAGAAAAAATTATCTGTCTTAGATCAGCTAGGATCACCACTTTATTTTAAGAATGTCAAATGTCAGTATAATAGTAGAGAGAATGATTTATTTCAGCATTCATTTATTTCATCACATTCCCAATGGGTCAGAAGTTTACATACACTCAATTAGTATTTGGTGGCATTGCCTTTAAATTGTAAACCCTCTTTGGGCTAGCGTGCCCAAAGAAACCTGCCTGTTACTCAGGCCCAGAAGCTAGGATATGCATATAATTGGTCGATTTGGATAGAAAACACTCTAAAGTTTCTAAAACTATTAAAATAACGTCTGTGAGTATAACAGAACTGATATGGCAGACGAAACCCCGAGGACAAACCATCCCCCCCAAAAAACAATTCAGCCCACCACTATTTTCAATGGCTGTCACTTTTATTATAAGGCGAAATCCTCTCAAATTGCAGTTCCTAGGGCTTTCACTAGCTGTCAACAGTCTTTAGAAAAAGTTTTCATCCAAAAAAAGGTTTTTGGAAAAATGAGTTAGAAGTTGTAGTTTTTCTAAGTGTCTCCCATTTTGGCTGTAGTGTTTCCATGCTCATGGATGGAAGTGTGTTCTTTGTTATTTATCTCTGGTAAAGACAATAACGATTCTCTGTCTTCATTTTTTTTCTTTATTTACGTATTAGGGTACCTGAGGTTTGATTATAAACGTTGTTTAACTTGTTTGGAAAAGTTTATTTGTAACGTTTGGGATTCATTTTGTATGCATTTTGATGGAGGGAAACCGGTGGATTATTGACTGAAGCGCGCCAGCTTAACTTCATATGGCTGCAGGGGCAGTATTGAGTAGCTTGGATGAAAAGGTGCCCATTGTAAACGGCCAGCTCCTCAGTCTCAGTTGCTAATATATGCATATTATTATTAGTATTGGATAGAAAACACTCTAAAGTTTCCAAAACTGTCAAAATATTATCCGTGAGTATAACAGAACTGATAATGCAGGCGAAACCATGACGAAAATCAAAGCAGGAAGTGGCTTCTATTTTGAAAACTCCATGTTCCATAGCCTCCCTTTGCTCCATTTAAAGGGATATGAACCAGATTCCTTTTCCCATCACTTCCTCAAGGTGTCAACAGTCTTCAGACATAGTTTCAGGCTTTTATTTTGAAAAATGAGCCAGAACGATAACATGAGTTTTGCTTCCGCAACAGAATTTGTACAGCCATTGTTTTCCCCTCTCCTACTGTGAAAGACATTTGCGGTTGATATATTATCGATTATATATTTTAAAAACAACCTGAGGATTGATTATAAAAACCGTTTGACATGTTTCTGTGGACATAATGGAAACTATTTGGAATTTTCATCTGCGTTGTCGTGACCGCTCTTTCCTGTGGATTTCTGAACATAACGCGACAAACAAAAGGAGGTATTTTGGATATAAAATAATCTTTATGGAACAAACGGAACATTTGTTGTGTAACTGGGAGTCGTGAGTGAAAACATCTGAAGATCATCAAAGGTAAACAATTAATTTGATTGCTTTTCTGATTTTCCTGACCGAGCTACCTGATGCTAAGTGTACTTAATATTTTATCGTGCGATCGATAAATTTACACAAACGCTTGGATTGCTTTCGCTGTAAAGCATAATTTCAAAGTCTGACACGACAGGTGGATTAACAAAACGCTAAGCTGTGTTTTCCTATATTGCACTTGTGATTTCATGAATATAAATATTTATCGTAATAGTTATTGTATGTAGCGCTATGCTATTCAGCGGTTGTTGATGACACTTATCCCGATAGGGGGATTGCAGCCATAACAGGTTTTAACTGAGTTTTTATGGATATAAAGAAGGACTTTATCGAACAAAAGGATGTAACTGGGACCTTTTGGAGTGCCAACACAAGAAGATCATCAAAGGTAAGGCATTTATTATATCGCTATTTCTGACTTTCGTGTCGCACCTGCCTGGTTGAAAAAATTTTGTGCTTTCGCCGTAAAGCCTTTTTGAAATCTTACACAGAGGCTGGATTAACAAGAAGTTAATCTATATTTTGATGTATTACACATGTATTTTCATATATATTTCTGTAGTTTGAATTTCGTGCTCTGCAATTTCACCGGATGTTGTCGAGGTGTCCCGCTAGCGGCACATCTAGCCGTAACAGGTTTTAACTTGGGTCAAACACTTTGGGTAGCCTTCCACAAGCTTCCCACAATAAGTTGGTTGAATTTTTGCCAATTCCTCCTGACAGCTGGTGTAACTGAGTCAGGTTTGTAGGCCTCCTTGCTCACACACACTTTTTCAGTTCGGCCCACAAATGTTCTATAGGATTGAGGTCAGGGCTTCGTGATGGCCCCTCCAATACCTTGACTTTGTTATCCTTAAGCCGTTTTGCCACAACTTTGGAAGTATGTTTGGGGTCATTGTCCATTTGGAAGACCCATTTGCAACCAAGCTTTAATTTCCTGACTGTTGTCTTGAGATGTCACTTCAATATATCCACATAATTCTCCTCCCTCATGACGCCATCTATTTTGTGATGTGCACCAGCCCCTCCTGCAGCAATGCACCCCCTCAACATGAGTGCTTCACGGTTGGGATGGTGTTCTTTGGATTAC
Source organism: Oncorhynchus tshawytscha (assembly GCF_018296145.1). Lineage (NCBI taxonomy): Eukaryota > Metazoa > Chordata > Actinopteri > Salmoniformes > Salmonidae > Oncorhynchus > Oncorhynchus tshawytscha. The sequence continues at coordinate 65,559,683 of NC_056431.1, forward strand.
AAGCCTCCCTCTTTTTCCTCCAAACATAACGATGGTCATTATGGCCGAGCAGTTCTATTTTTGTTTCATCAGACCAGAGGACATTTCTCCAAAAAGTATGATCTTTGTCTCCATGTGCAGTTGCAAACCGTAGTCTGGCTTTTTTATGGCGGTTTTGGAGCAGTGGCTTCTTCCTTGCTGAGCGGCCTTTCAGGTTATGTCGATATAGGACTCATTTTTACTGTGGATATAGATACTTTTGTACCTGTTCCCTCCAGCATCTTCACAAGGTACTTTGCTGTTGTTCTGGGATTGATTTGCACTTTTCGCACAAAAGTACGTTTATCTCTAGGAGACAGAATGTGAAGTCTCCTTCCTGAGCAGTATGACGGCTGTGTGGTCCCATGGTGTTTATACATGCGTACTATTGTTTGTACAGATGAACGTGGTACCTTCAGGCATTTGCACATTTCTCCCAAGGATGAACCAGAATTGTGGAGATCTACAATTTTGTTTCTGAGGTCTTGGCTGATTTCTTTTGATTTTCCCATGATGTCAAGCAAAGAGGAACTAAGTTTGAAGGTCGGCCTTGAAATACATCCACAGGTACACCTACAATCTACTCAAATAACGTCAATTTGCCTATCAGAAGCTTCTAAAGCCATGACATAATTTTCTGGAATTTTCCAAGCTGTTTAATTAAAGGTCACAGTCAATTTAGTGTATGTAAACGTCTGACCCCCTGGAATTGTGATACTTTGAATTATAAGTGAAATAATCTTTCTTTAAACAATTGTTGGAAAAATTACTTGTGTCATGCACAAAGTAGATGTCCCAACCGACTTGCAAAAACTATAGTTTGTTAAAAACCTCTCTGGGATATGTGGGATGCTAGCGTCCCACCTGGCCAAAAGCCAGTGATAATGCAGAGCACCAAATACAAATAAATTACGATAAAAATCTAACTTTCATTAAATCACACATGTAAGATACCAAATTAAAGCTACACTTGTTGTGAATCCAGCGAACATGTCAGATTTCAAAAACGCTTTTTGGAGAAAGCAAACGATGCTATTATCTGAGGATAGCACCTCCGTAAACAAAGAGAGAAAAGCATATTTCAACACTGCAGGCGCGACACAAAATGCAGAAATAAAAATATAATTCATGCCTTACCTTTGACAAGCTTCTTTTGTTGGCACTCCAATACGTCCCATAAACATCACAAATGGTCATTTTGTTCGATTAATTCCGTTGATATATATCCAAAATATATATCAACGGCGCATTTGATCACGTTTGATCCAGAAAAACACCGGTTCCAACTTGCGCAACGTGACTGCAAAGTATCTCAAAAGTTACCTGTAAACTTTTCCAAAACATTTCAAACTACTTATGTAATACAACTTGAGGTATTTTTAACGTAAATAATCGACAAAATTGAAGACGTGATGATCTGTGTTCAATATAGGAGGAAAACAAATGTAGCTAGCTTTCTGGTCACGCGCCTCTATCTAACAGTACACTACAAGTGACCCTCGTTCTGAACAGCGCTACTTCTTCATTACACAAAGTTAAAACCTCAACCAATATCTAAAGACTGTTGACATCCAGTGGAAGTGGTAGGAACTGCAAGAAGGTCCCTTAGAAATCTGGATTCTCAATGAAAACACATTGAAAAGAGAGTGACCTCAAGAAAAAAGAATCTGAATGGTTTGTCTCTGGGGTTTTGCCTGCTAAATAAGTTCTGTTATACTCACAGACATGATTCAAACAGTTTTAGAAACTTCAGAGTGATTTCTATCCAAATCTATGCATATATGCATATCTTATCTTCTGGGGATGAGTAGCAGGCAGTTGAATTTGGGCATGCATTTCATCTGGACGTGAAAATACTGCCTCCTGTCACCAAGAAGTTAACAAGAAGGATACACTGGTCTGAGGAGGCGCACTGGAGACCAGTAGCGCTGAGCCGGCACCACCCTTCCTGGCTGGATACCCCTCTTTACGCGGCTGGTACGGAGAGCAAGTACTGCACTCACCTGGCTGCGACTATGCACTGAAGGCACGGTGCGTAAAACCGGAAAACATGGCACTGGAACCGCTCGCCAACCCGTGTGCCCCACTCGCCAACCCGTGTGCCCCACTCGCCAACCCGTGTGCCCCACTCGACAGCCCGTGTGCCCCCCCCCCAAACATTTTTTGGGGGTTGCCTCTCGTGCTCCCGTCTCTGCCGTAACTCCTGATCTCTCTGCTCCTCTCTATCTGCCTCCGCCTGATCCATGGCAGGCTTTTGTCACCTGCCATGAACTCCTCCCATGTCCACCATGTCCTAAACTCCCTTCTCTCCCGTGCCCAGGATCCCTTCTCCGCCTGGCCACGCTACTTGGTCTTTTTTTGGTGGGTAGTTCTGTCACGGCTCTCGTCGGAATGAGGATCGGACCAAAGGTAAGTGTTCATGATATTTTATTTGTCATAAAACACTCGAACAAAATTTCAAAGTGAAAAACCGAAACAGTTATGTCAGGTGCAGACACTAAACAGAAACTAACTACCCACAAAACACAGATGGGAAAAAGACTGCCTAAGTATGATTCCCAATCAGAGACAACGATAGACAGCTGCCTCTGATTGGGAACCACACTCTGCCAAAAGCAAAGAAATAGAAAACAAAGAAATAAAGAACCTAGAATGCCCACCCTAGTCACACCCTGGCCTAACCAAAATAGAGAATAAAAGCCTCTCTTTGGCAAGGGCGTGAAATTAATAAGGTGTGTTATAGCTGGGCTAGGTCAAAAGCCTGCACACCCTGTGGTTTCCCAGGACCCCCATTAAAGAACCCTGTGTTAAAGGATTTGTCCTGCATGGATTATGCTATTCGCTGATGATTTGATCAAGCAGGGAGGAGTGTAATCTGTAGTTGTTGGTGGCTGGGTTAGGATTAAGGGTCAAGAGTTTCAGATTATTGCATTTGAAAATAATCCATGTAGATTCACGGCAAGGCCACTGCACTTTGATTGCAATAGATGTGATACGTTGAGCTAAGTGAGGCTATACCCAGACTTACTGAATTATATAGCAAAGTAAGCCAGGCTATACATTAATATTGAAGGATTGCAGAGCTATTGTCAGATGGTGGGTGTAGCTGGTGCATGAAGTCAGGCGCAGGAGAGCAGAATGAGTGAGCAACGTACTTTACTCAAAATGAAGGCACAAGGTAACAAAACACTTGACCAACAATTAACGGTAATCAATTACGTACAGGTGAAAACAGCACCCGTCGAAAACCAGCCATAACGTACTGAATGAACATAGAAACAATCACGCACAGAAACATGGGGGAAACAGAGGGTAAAATACATGAACATGTAATTGGGGAATGAAACCAGGTGTGTAGAAAACAAAGACAAAACAAATGGAAAATGAAAGGTGGATCAGCGATGGCTAGAAGACCGGTGACGTCGACCACCGAACGCCGCCCGAACAAGCTTCTTTGGCAGACGTCGTGACAGCTATGCAGGAATGTGTCAAATGAACAATTATCTCTTTACTCTCTCCTCAGTTTTTTCATGCTGTTTGTAATCTGGCTGCTGTGCCGGCATCACTCCTTGGCCCAGGTAATTTGTTTGTGTGTGTCTATGTCTACCTCTGTGTGTGTTTAGGAGTGCATCTACATTTTGACATCTGTTGGGCCAAAATCCCGGAATCCAGACATAAAATAATTTCTCTGGTATTTTTATGTAGTTTTAGCCAGTAGTTCTGAAAGTAGTCCACACATGTCAAAAGTGGTCCTGGAAAATTGCGTACTATGTCACATATGTGTGTCCTTGTAATTATTATATGTGCAGATACTGTTTGCGCACCACATCATTGGGATTTTCAGTCAATGACAGTCAAGTGACGAAGAGCTGTTGTGATAGCGCATGCGATGGGACAACAGCCAAAGTGCTGGAAAAAGGTGTTCGAGAGGATTGTCCAGAATATTTTGGTGTCTCATTCTTTACACAGGTGAAGATAGTTGTGCCTGGTTCGACTTTGGCTCTAATAACCCTAGCGAATTGATGTTGATCATCTGTTGTTGTCTGCTTAATTTAAAGCAGGGTCTCATTAGATTCTACAGAGAAAGCATCAAGGCAATGAGTTCATGTTTTCATATGTTCTTGTGCCTCTGATTGGACACCGAGTAAACTGCTGCAATTGTGTAGGATAGACTGTTGCACAACACCTAATGCAGTTCCCATGAATTATTCTGGATATAATGACAACAAATGACATAACCCAGTGGGCTTTGTCACAACATAATCTGGTAATGAAATAACATGACAAATACATTTTGGTTTTCATGTTACACCTGCAATTTAACAATACAAGGGACTTGAAGTAACCTACTTAAAATTGAATTTGGAGCTCAGAAATTCAAGTACTGGAATAGGCCTACCTTGAAAATCAGACATTTACTAAATTTGGTGGTTGAAAAGTCCTTGTAATTATTGTAGGCAATTTATTAGTTCTCCTGCGCCCTTTTAATTACCGGTGATTTCATTTTTTTGTCTGTTTTTGTGAGCGATGTGGCCACTTTCGCTTGTTTCCGGCTTCTTCAATTGAAGGGTGTTATTAAGTTATTAAGAAGACCACAACATCTAATCCTGGCTTCAACTTGTGCCTTCCATTACTAAAGGAATCTGGTTTTTGGTTGCTTTCGCATTATAAAAACAACTATAGATATAGAGGTGAAATGTATTATATTTTGAGTTCACGTCCCAAAATGACACTTTATATACTGTACATCCAGAAGACTGAAATATAACAAAACGTTTTGATATAGAAACTGTCAAGCCTTCTCCCGCTTCCCCTCTCTGGCACTCGAGGGCGCCAGGCTGCCCTTCATTACGTACTCCTGTCACCATCATTACGTGCATCTGTCACACCCTGACCATAGAGAGCTTTTTATTCTCTATGTTGGTTAGGTCGGGTTGTGACTAGGGTGGGTCATCTAGGTGATTATATTTCTATGTTGGCCTGGTATGGTTCCCAATCAGAGGCAGCTGTTTATCGTTGTCTCTGGGGATCATATTTAGGCAGCCATTTCCCCTTTGTGCTTTGTGGGATCTTGACTATGTATAGTTGCCTGTGAGCACTATAGCAGCTTCACGTTTAGTTTTGCATTCATTGTTTTCTTTGAGTTTCACTTCATAAAGAGAATGGAACCATACCACACTGCATCTTGGTCCACCCATTGTAACGATCGTGACAGCATCAGCACTCATTGGACTTACCTGGCCTCCTTCACCCTGTTGATTGCCCCAGCTATATCTGTCTGTTGGTTTCCTGTGTCAGCATTATTGTCGTTTACGTTTCCCCTGTCCAGATGCTGTCCGTATTATGTTCCTGTCTTTTGGTTATTAAATGTTCACTCTCTGTACCTGCTTCTCATCTCCAGCGTCTGTCCTTTCATGAAACATAGGATTTTTTAACCTTTATTAATAACATGCCTGTCACGACTCCCACTGAAGGTGGCTCCCCTGTCTGTTCGGGTGGCGCTCGGTGGTCGTCGTCGGTCTACTAGCCGCCACCGATCCCTTTTTCCTTCTTGTTTTGTTTTGTCTTATTTCGTTTTGTCTATTTAAGCCTGTTAGGTCCGCCTAGGTTTGTGCGGGATTGTTACTCTGTTGGTTGTGGATGTGTTTTCATGTTTGTTTTCTCCTGACTGTTTGGTCCTGTGTTTGGGCTGGTCTGTTTTATGCGCCTTGTGTTTTGGCATGACCGTTTTGTGCCGGAGAATAAATGACAATTTACCGAACCCTCTGCTCTCTGCGCCTGACTTCAACCCACCACTCCTAGTAAACTCTGACAATGCCACCCATGAGGCCACTAGGTCATTTGACTGCAGGATTGTCAATCTGTCAAGCTTCTCTGAGTTAATTAAATGCACAATCTGTAGCATTGTGGGCGACGTGACCAAATTTACATTGAACTGTGAGTGTCATTGTCATTGAATGCAAGTCTGAGTGGTAGACCTAGATCCGTTATACAAGCACTATTTCTATGGTTCCCAACTTAGAGTTAACCTTACGTATATTTTGGGTTATTGAAAATACATTTCACAGCGTTTTACATGGTTCTCTACACTACAGATTGTGTGTTTCGTCACATAAACTGTTTTGTCACAAAACATTCAGTGTGAGGCTCTGAAGTGTGTGTGTTTGTGCAGCGTGCGTGTGTGTGTGTGTGTGTGTTCGTTCGTGCGTGTGTGTGTGTGAGGTGAGGCTCTCAGCTCTATTGTAGGTAATGAGATTAATGTGGGTCAGGCTGGAGATGGGGATCGATCCCCAAGTCAATCCCAGACCACAGGATAAGTGGATCATCTGGCCTCTCTCACTCTGTTATCTCTCTCCTTCCCTCCCACTCGCCCTGTCTCTCTTTACTATCTTTCCTTCCCTCCCTCTCGCCCTGTCGCTCTTTACTATCCTTCCCTCCTTCCCTCCCTCTCGCCCTGTCTCTCTTTACTATCTCTCCTTCCCTCCCTCTCGCCCTGTCCTTCTTTACTATTTCTCCTTCCCCCCACTCGCCCTGTCTCTCTTTACTATCTCTCTTCCTTCCCCCCTCTCGCCCTGTCTCTCTTTACTATCTTTCCTTCCCTCCCTCTCGCCCTGTCTCTCTTTACTATCTCTCCTTCCCTCCCTCTCGCCCTGTCTCTCTTTACTATCTTTCCTTTCCTCCCTCTCGCCCTGTCTCTCTTTACTATCTCTCCTTCCCTCCCTCTCGCCCTGTCTCTCTTTACTATCTCTCCTTCCCTCCCTCTCGCCCTGTCTCTCTTTACTATCTCTCCTTTCCTCCCTCTCGCCCTGTCTCTCTTTACTATCTCTCCTTCCTTCCCTCCCTCTCGCCCTGTCTCTCTTTACTATCTTTCCTTCCCTCCCTCTCGCCCTGTCCTTCTTTACTATTTCTCCTTCCCCCGCACTCGCCCTGTCTCTCTTTACTATCTCTCCTTCCCTCCCTCTCGCCCTGTCTCTCTTTACTATCTCTCCTTCCCTCCCTCTCGCCCTGTCTCTCTTTACTATCTCTCCTTCCCTCCCTCTCGCCCTGTCTCTCTTTACTATCTCTCCTTTCCTCCCTCTCGCCCTGTCTCTCTTTACTATCTCTCCTTCCCTCCCTCTCGCCCTGTCCTTCTTTACTATCTCTCCTTCCCTCCCTCTCGCCCTGTCTCTCTTTACTATCTCTCCTTCCCTCCCTCTCGCCCTGTCCTTCTTTACTATCTCGCCATGTCTCTCTGCCTCCCTCCCTCTTTTTACTATCTCGCCATCTCCCCCTCTCTACAGAACTGATTTTTAGTCTGACTGTAGCAGCCTTCTTTGACAGTGTAACGTACATCATAGTGAGTCACTGTCACTAGTTACACACACACACACACATACACACACACACACACACACACACACACACACACACACACACACACACACACACACACACACACACACACACACACACACACACACACACAGACACACACACACACATACTAACATGCACATTCGCACAAGCAAATACACACAGAGCTCTACAAAGTGACCACATGACCCTTGTCTCTCTCTTCCTCTCCCTTCTCTTCTTGTCTCCCAGCAGCCCAGTGGTTAGAGCATTGGGCCAGTAACCAAAAGGTTGTTAGATTGAATCCCTGAGCTGACAAGATAAAATTATTTTGTTTTGCTGCTGAGCAAGGCAGTTAACCCACTGTTCCCCGGGTGCTGAAAATGTGGATGTTGAATAAGGCAGCCCCTTGCACCTCTCTAATTCAGAGGGGTTGGGTTAAATGGAGAAGACACATTTAAGTTGAAGGCATTCAGTTGTACAACTGACTAGGTATCCACTTTCTCTCTATCCCATCTTTCTCCTTCCACATGGTGACACCCATCCAGAGGTGAGACTATGAAACTTCCAGGCCTGGTGGCTCACATATTTTGGTAAGATTTCCCGTCACCACTCACATCCTGAATGGTACAGCGGTCTAAGGCACTGCATTGCAGTGTTAGAGGCGTCACTACAGACCGGGGATCGATCCCGGGCTGTATCACAACCGGCCGTGATCGGGAGTGCCATAGGGTGGCAAACAATTGGCCCAGCGTCGTCCGGGTTAGCGGATGGTATGGCCAGTGTAGGCCATCATTGTAAATAAGAATTTGTTCTTAAATTACTTTCCTAGTTAAATAAAGGTTACAAATTTAAATATATACAGTATATATAACCCCTCACCTCTTCCCTACATGACCTCTTGTTAACACCTTCCATGTAGCTGACATCACATCCTGACCCCTTACTAACACCTTCCATGTAGCTGACATCACCTCCTGACCCCTTACTAACACCTTCCATGTAGCTGACATCACCTCCTGACCCCTTACTAACACCTTCCAAACAGCTGACATCACCTCCTGACCCCTTACTAACACCTTCCATGTAGCTGACATCACATCCTGACCCCTTATTAACACCTTCCATGTAGCTGACATCACCTCCTGACCCCTTACTAACACCTTCCATGTAGCTGACATCACATCCTGACCCCTTACTAACACCTTCCATGTAGCTGACATCACCTCCTGACCCCTAACTAACACCTTCCATGTAGCTGACATCACCTCCTGACCCCTTACTAACACCTTCCATGTAGCTGACATCACCTCTTGACCCCTTACTAACACCTTCCATGTAGCTGACATCACCTCTTGACCCCTTACTAACACCTTCCAAACAGCTGACATCACCTCCTGACCTCTTACTAACACCTTCCATACAGCTGACATCACCTTCGTACCCTAACCTATGACCTACCTCCCAGTATACTGCTTCTAATCCAGGCTCTATTCCTGAATTGTTCTCAACCTTGTCTTAAATTACTAATGAACTTCTAACTTACAGATTACCTTAAAAGACAATGATGACAATCTAATGTTTTCATAACATTCAATGGGCCTTCTTAAACTATGTCAAGTAAGATCTTATTTTCTGATGACCTTCTAAGTTACTGAAAACCTTCTCCATATTTCGACTTAACCTCACCCTACTCTGCAGCTCTCTCTGGCATTATATAACTCTGGTTCCAGCCCTGAAGCATGACTGTACAGTTCACTAAACACTGCTTCACTCTGACCTATCAGCCTCAGAACCTGACACACACACACACACACACACACACACACAGAAACAAACAAACAAACAAACATGCAGACACACACACACAAACATGCACACGCACACAAACACACGCACATAAACACAAACATGCGCACACACACACACAAACATGCACACACACACATGAACATACACACACACACACACACACATGAACATACACACACACACATGAACATACACACACACACACACACACACATGCTACAGGGATGACTGGGAGAAGGGCAGCGAGCTACAGAGGCAGGTTCAGTGGCTGGCTGTATGTCACTTCTGTTTATCATGAAAGGAAAGAGGGAGAGGGAAAGGAAGAGGGAGAGGGAGAGGGATAGAAAGAGAAAGAGGGAGAGGAAGAGGGAGAGGAAGAGAAAGAGGGAGAGGAAGAGGGAGAGGAAGAGTGGCAAGAGAGGACTGTAAACTATATAACTCCCCCTGAGAAAGATACTGTGTGTGTGTGTGTGTGTACGTGTG
>NC_056431.1:65574327-65579327 GCF_018296145.1 Oncorhynchus tshawytscha
CCTTCTCGTAATTGAGGTAAGCTCGGTCTGCTAATCGAAAATCCGAGTGGGGGTTTTATTCGGAATGGCAGAAAAGGGCTGTCCCAGGATGTCTGACCCTAACTGGCCTCAGGGGCGGTCCTCTGATTTAGTTCAAATCCAATTTCCTTTTTGAGTTTTCCTTCATTAAACAGTCCAAAATCACATTACACAATTATACAAACAGTATCATACTCACTTATTCATCTTATACAACAATTATATCTGAGGCTATTATATTAACAGTGTTATGGTAATGTGGCCACACCATCTCTCTTGAGCTTCCCAAGTGGTGACAAATGGACCAGTTCATAGCTGGATTCTTCACCGATCTTTTATACTTTCTCTGGAACATGAAATTTGTTCGTACCTCAAGTTCTGTGAGGTGGAAGGATTTCCTTTGTCCTCTATGAAAATGTACTCTCTCTATACTATGTGGCCATGTGGCAGGGTCTTCTCAGGAATTTCCGAACTCTGACCACAGCAGCCTAGTTGAAGGAGGCAAGGGGGAGGCAGGGAGAGGGGGATGGGGTTGCTATACCCAAAGAGGCCAACGTCATGACAATACCCAGCGTGTGACAGAGCTGCAGGAGATGAGGCCCATTTTTGTTGGTTATGTTGTGGTAGTTGTGCTTTGGGGGGGGAGGGAATGCTGTCACCTCCAGGTAGGTGTTTGTCCCCCTTTGTGCTGAGGGTGTCAGGTTCTTGTCCGGTTCTGGCATTTAGGTCGCCACAGACTAATACCAAATTAGCTGTATTTCCGCTACTACTTTGATGAAGTCCAGGTTCCTGCTCTTTAGGCCAAAGGCAGATGACCTCAGGCCTGGGATATTCCAGGATGAGATGGTGAAGCCTTTGGGTTCCATAATGTGTCCAATGTTGTTGGTTGTGTGGTTTGGCCTCAGGCCAGTAAGTGTGAGCAGAGCCTGCTGAGCATCTGGTACATGCCATTGGTTGGGCTAGTGTAAGAGTGGGGGTTGGGCCTGTTTGCCTGCTCATGGCCTGGGCGTATGTGTGACTTTCATGTTGAGTCAGGAGTGGGGGGTATGGGGTGGGCAGGAGTGGCATAGGTCTGATCTGAGGGGTGCTAAATGGGGTGTAGGTATGGTTGACTTGGGGGGGGGTGTTTATTGGTTGGGGTGCGGGTGTGTATGTGGCTGGTGGTGTTGTGGTCTGAATGTAGGTCCTCTCGGCATGGGTCCTCTTTGTGTAGGTCCAGGGGGGGTCCCGCAGGTCTAGGAGAGTGTCTCGCTGGTCTGGGTGGGGTGTCTATTGATCTGTTGCTCCTGTGTGAGGTGTTGGGGCTGCGTTTGAGAGCGATGTCCTTTAGAGTCCGGGCGAAGGTGGGCACTGCTGCCTTGTATAGATTGACCTGGTCGTAAAGGCTGTTCAAGTCCAGGGTGGAGTGGTCGGCCAGGTAAAACATTTGGTTTTGAGAAGCAGTCATAGGAAATACTTGCATTTGCCCGCTGTATGGCAGCAGGATGGAAGTATTTTCGTGGTAGCAGGGTGGAGATAGAAGTGGGAGAATCTTTTTCAAACACTCCCTCAAGTGCCCAGGCCACCCTATCCTGCTGTGCTCTCAGGTCGTTTGTGCCTGTGTGAATTATTATGTGGCTGGGTGACCCGAGATAGAAGGTCTAGGGCCCTGTGTGTTTGGGAAGGTCTGGTCTGACACGCTCGGTGTGGGGGTATCTTTCTCCAAAGAGAGCTTATCCTGCTGAGCTATCTCTTTGGTTAGGTGAAAGTCCAGCTGAAACTGTTTGGGGTTGCCCTGTGCCATTACTATTCCAGATTTGAACAAGTTCACATTGGCTGACTCAGAGTCCTCGTTGTCTATTATCCTGAGTTTCCACCCATCGGTAACCTTTTCACAGAGGTGAAGTGTGTTAATATAGCACTGTGCCATGCCAGGGGATGGTCTGTGTGGAAGATTAAGTTGCTTATGTTTACATTTTTATAATAGTCAACAAAAAGTGTCTCTGGATTTGCCATAAGGACCTTCTTTTTGTACTTTTTTTGTACCTTATCATTTTTTACATCTTGCGGGTACTGTATTGTAATTACCTCTGAACAGTGGGAGGGGGCTTCAAAGGCCTCTGCATTTGGGCGGGGTCGGCTGGGAAGGGCTTTGACACCTCTCACTTCACAGGTCAGTGCTAAATGAAGTTGTATCTGTTCTGTCCTAGCAAGCTTGGTAGCATTCAATTTGCATTCAGTCCTTATAAAGTAAAATATATCCTTGTAATATATTTTTCTTCTTAGCTTTAAAATAGCTTCAGACTTTAACATTACTCACTCAGTTCCAGGTTGGATGGTGTTTTCAGGTTCCAGGTTGGATGGTGCATTCAGGTTCCAGGTTTGATCTGTCATTCGGCCCCAGGAACAAGGCAGTTCACCCACTGTTCCTGGGCCGTCATTGAAAAGAAGAATTTGTTCTTAACTGACTTGCATAGTTAAATAAAGGTAAAATAAAAAGAGTGGATCAGAGTGGAACAGAGTGGATCAGAGTGGATCAGAGTGGATCAGAGTGGAACAGAGTGGATCAGAGTGGATCAGAGTGGATCATGTCATAATAACACTGAGGGATAGAGTGGATCCCAGACAGTCCAAAAGAGTGGATGACAAGTGGATCACCCACTGGATCACCAGCAGACAGTGTGACCGTATCAGGGGACAGGGAGAGGATCAGGTGGATCACCAGCAGAACAGTGTGACCGTGTCTGGGATCAGAGATGGGTTCCTCACCAGCAACAGAGTGGACTGTGTCTGGAGAGAGATGGGTTCCTCACCAGCAGACAGTGTGACAGTGTCTGGGAGAGAGATGGGTTCCTCACCAGCAGACAGTGTGACCGTATCTGGGAGACAGGGGAGAGAGATGGGTTCCTCACCAGCAGACAGTGTGACCGTGTCTGGGAGAGAGATGGGTTCCCCACCAGCAGACAGTGTGACTGTGTCTGGGAGAGAGATGGGTTCCCCACCAGCAGACAGTGTGACTGTGTCTGGGAGAGAGATGGGTTCCTCACCAGCAGACAGTGTGACCGTGTCTGGGAGAGAGATGGGTTCCTCACCAGCAGACAAAGTGACCGTGTCTGTGAGATAGGGGAGAGAGATGGGTTCCCCACCAGCAGACAGTGTGACTGTGTCTGGGAGACAGGGGAGAGAGATGGGTTCCCACCAGCAGACAGTGTGACCGTGTCTGGGAGACAGGGAGAGAGATGGGTTCCCCACCAGCAGACAGTGTGACCGTGTCTGGGAGAGAGATGGGTTCCCCACCAGCAGACAGTGTGACTGTGTCTGGGAGACAGGGGAGAGAGATGGGTTCCCCACCAGCAGACAGTGTGACTGTGTCTGGGAGACAGGGGAGAGAGATGGGTTCCCAACCAGCAGACATTGTGACCGTGTCTGGGAGAGAGATGGGTTCCCCACCAGCAGACAGTGTGACCATGTCTGGGAGAGAGATGGGTTCCCCACCAGCAGACAGTGTGACTGTGTCTGGGAGAGAGATGGGTTCCCCACCAGCAGACAGTGTGACTGTGTCTGGGAGAGAGATGGGTTCCCCACCAGCAGACAGTGTGACTGTGTCTGGGAGACAGGGGAGAGAGATGGGTTCCCCACCAGCAGACGGTGTGACCGTGTCTGGGAGACAGGGGAGCGAGATGGGTTCCTCACCAGCAGACAGTGTGACCTTGTCTGGGAGACAGGGAGAGAGATGGGTTCCCACCAGCAGACAGTGTGACTGTGTCTGGGAGAGAGATGGGTTCCCCACCAGCAGACAGTGTGACTGTGTCTGGGAGACAGGGAGAGAGATGGGTTCCCCACCAGCAGACAGTGTGACCTTGTCTGGGAGACAGGGGAGAGAGATTGGTTCCCCACCAGCAGACAGTGTGACTGTGTCTGGGAGTGAGATGGGTTCCCCACCAGCAGACAGTGTGACCGTGTCTGGGAGACAGGGGAGAGAGATTGGTTCCCCACCAGCAGACAGTGTGACTGTGTCTGGGAGAGAGATGGGTTCCCCACCAGCAGACAGTGTGACCGTGTCTGGGAGACAAGGGAGAGAGATGGGTTCCTCACCAGCAGACAGTGTGACCTTGTCTGAGAGACAGGGGAGAGAAATGGGTTCCCCACCAGCAGACAGTGTGACCGTGTCTGGGAGACAGGGGAGAGAGATGGGTTCCCCACCAGCAGACAGTGTGACCGTGTCTGGGAGACAGGGGAGAGAGATGGGTTCCTCACCAGCAGACAGTGTGAACGTGTCTGGGAGACAGGGGAGAGAGATGGGTTCCCCACCAGCAGACAGTGTGACCGTGTCTGGGAGACAGGGAGAGAGATGGGTTCCCCACCAGCAGACAGTGTGACCGTGTCTGGGAGAGAGATGGGTTCCCCACCAGCAGACAGTGTGACTGTGTCTGGGAGACAGGGGAGAGAGATGGGTCCCCCACCAGCAGACAGTGTGACTGTGTCTGGGAGACAGGGGAGAGAGATGGGTTCCCCACCAGCAGACAGTGTGACTGTGTCTGGGAGACAGGGGAGAGAGATGGGTTCCCCACCAGCAGACAGTGTGACTGTGTCTGGGAGACAGGGGAGAGAGATGGGTTCCCCACCAGCAGACAGTGTGACTGTGTCTGGGAGACAGGGGAGAGAGATGGGTTCCCAACCAGCAGACATTGTGACCGTGTCTGGGAGAGAGATGGGTTCCCCACCAGCAGACAGTGTGACCATGTCTGGGAGAGAGATGGGTTCCCCACCAGCAGACAGTGTGACTGTGTCTGGGAGAGAGATGGGTTCCTCACCAGCAGACAGTGTGACTGTGTCTGGGAGACAGGGAGAGAGATGGGTTCCCCACCAGCAGACGGTGTGACCGTGTCTGGGAGACAGGGGAGCGAGATGGGTTCCTCACCAGCAGACAGTGTGACTGTGTCTGGGAGAGAGATGGGTTCCCCACCAGCAGACAGTGTGACTGTGTCTGGGAGAGAGATGGG
>NC_056431.1:65586827-65596827 GCF_018296145.1 Oncorhynchus tshawytscha
ATGTCACAGGAAGGCCAAAAAGATCATCAAGGACAACAACCACCCGAGCCACTGCCTGTTCACCCCGCTATCATCCAGAAGGAGAGGTCAGTACAGGTGCATCAAAGCTGGGACCGAGAGACTGAAAAACAGCTTCTATCTCAAGACCATCAGACTGTTAAACACTAACATTGAGTGGCTGCTGCTAACATACTGACTCAACTCCAGCCACTTTAATAATGGAAAAATTGATGTAATCAGTTTATCACTAGCCACTTTATATAATGCTTACATACCCTACATTACTCATCTCATATGTATATACTGTACGCTATACCATCTACCGCATCTTGCTGTAATTAAATGCATCACTAGCCACTTTAAACAATGCCACTTTACACAATGTTTACATACCCTACATTACTCATCTCATATGTACATACTGTACTCTATACCATCAACTGCATCTTGTCTATGCCGTTCGGGCATCACTCATTCATATATTTTTCATACACACACACACACACTCATTCACTTATCAAGCTAGGCAATCGTGCTAGCGCTCGTAGCATCAGTGAGGAATCAATGGCTCTAAACACATACCACACATAGTCTTCCATCAGCGCAGACAGCAATGCTACCGCTCCCTCTCTCCCTCTCTTTTATCAGCCCTCTCCTCCCTCTCCTAGTTTCCATAGTGCCGTCGGTCGCCTGGGGGACGGGCTGCTCAGAGAATCTTCATTAAGTCTAATTACATCAAACAAGACGATTAGAGGCCCAGGCGAAGCACGTCAGACAAACACACACCACAGAGAGAGAGAGAGAGAGAGAGAGAGAGAGAGAGAGAGAGAGAGAGAGAGAGAGAGAGAGAGAGAGAGAGAGAGAGAGAGAGAGAGAGAGAGAGAGAGAGAGAGAGAGAGAGAGAGAGAGAGAGAGAGAGAGAGAGAGAGAGAGAGAGAGAGAGCTCTGACGCTGATTATTAAAAATATATATTTCACCTTTATTTAACCAGGTAGGCCAGTTGAGAACAAGTTCTCATTTACAACTGTGACCTGGCAAAGATAAAGCAAAGCAGTGTGACACAAACAACAACACAGACTTACACATGGAATAAACAAAAGTATAGTCAATAACACAATAGAAAGAGTCTATATACAGTGTGTGCAAATGAAGTAAGATTAGGGAGGTAAGGCAAAAAATAGGCCGTGGTGGCAAAATAATCACAAATTAGCAAATAAACACTGGAGTGATAGATGTGCAGAAGATGAATGTGCAAGTAGAGATACTGGGGTGCAAAGGAGCAAAAATAAATAAATAACAATATGGGGATGAGGTAGTTGGATGGGCTATTTACAGATGGGATATGTACAGGTGCAATGATCTGGTATACCACTCTGCATACCACTGCTGGCTTGCTTCTGTAGCTAAGCAGGGTTGGTTCTGGTCAGTCCCTGGATGGGAGACCAGATGCTGCTGGAAGTGGTGTTGGAGGGAACTGGGATTCCCGAGAGTGCATTCTGATGAAGATCATCAAAGGTAAGTGATTCTTTATAATGCATTCTCTGACTTCTGTTGACTACACAACATGGCGGATATCTATTTGGGTGGTTTTGGTCTCTGATCGCTGTACTCAGATTATAGCATGGTGTGCTTTTTCGGTAAAGCTTTTTTAAAATCTGACACAGCGGTTGCATTAAGGAGAAGTGTATCTATAATTCCGTGCATAATAGTTGTATCTTTTATCAATGTTTATTGTGAGTATTTCTGTAAATTGATGTGGCTCTCTGCAAAATCACTGGATGTTTTGGAACTACTGAATGTAACGTGCCAATGTATACTGAGATTTTTAAAATAAATATGAACTTTATCAAACAAAACATTAATGTATTGTGTAACATGAAGTCCTATGAGTGTCATCTGATGAAAATCATCAAAGGTTAGTGATTAATTTATCTCTATTTCTGCTTTTTGTGACTCCTCTCTTTGGCTCCTCTCTTTGGTTCGTCTAGTGCGTTGGGGACAGAATAAAAGGAGCAGATTTCTGGCTGTGGTAGAATTGTTTTATTTTACCTTAATTTAACTAGGCAAGTCAGTTAACCTGTAGTGACTCCCAGCCCGTGAACGGGACCGTTATCATCATCTGACACTAATTAGCATAACACAACGGACATAAATCTTCCTAGAAAATCTTCCTATTCATGAAAATCACAAGTGAAATATATTGGAACACAGCTTAGCCTTTTGTTAATCACCCTGTCATCTCAGATTTTCTAAATATACTTTACAACCAAAGCTAGACAAGCATTTGTGTAAGTTTATCATAGCCTAGCATAGCATTATGCCCTGCTAGCAGCAGGCAACATTTTCACGAAAATAAGAAAAGCAATCAAGGAAAATGCAGTCACTACAACGCTACAAACTTTTTTCCAAATTAGCTCCATAATATCGACAGAAACATGGCAAACGTTGTTTAGAATCATTCCTGAAGGTGTTTTTCACATATCTATTCGATAATATATCCACTGGGACAATTGGTTTCTCATTAGAAGCGATTGGAATAATGGCTACCTCTGTACTTTACGCAAGATTTTCTGCGGGAGCCATCATGTGACCACTTGCTCAATGTAGTCCCTTACGGCTATTCTTCAACATAAATGCGTAAAAATACGTCACAATGCTGTAGATACCTTGGGGAATATGTAGAAAGCGTAAGCTCATTCGTAACCCATTCACAGCCATATAAGGAGTCATTGGCATGCAGCGCTTTCAAAATATGGGGCACTTCCTGATTAGATTTTTATCTGGGTTTCGCCTGTAACATCCTTTCTGTTATACTCACAGACAATATCTTTGCAGTTTTGGAAACGTTAGAGTGTTTTCTATCCAAAGCTGTCAATTATATGCATAGTCTAGCATCTTGTTGTTACAAAATATCCCGTTTAAAACGGGAACGGTTTTATCCAAAAAAATGAAATACCACCCCCAGAGTTTCAAGAACAAATTCTTATTTTCAATGACAGCCTAGGAACAGGGGGGTAACTGCCTGTTCAGGGGCAGAACGACCAATTTAGTACCTTGTCAGCTCAGAGATTTGAACTTGTAACCTTTACGGTTACTAGTCCAATGCTCTAACCACTAGGCTACCCTGCCACCCAGAATAGCTTCACGGCGTAATGTACAGACAAGGGTACGGTAGGATGTGAGTACAGTGGAGGTAAACCTATGCGTTGCTTGATGATGAGAGAGGTTTCGTCTCTGGAGGCATGTGTGTGGGGTGGGACGAAAGAGCTATCTAAGGCATTTTGAGCGGGACTGAGGGCTCTACAGTGAAATAAAGCAATTAAAACTTGCCAAGACAGCAGTAGACAAGGCATATTGACATTAGGGAGAGGCAATAAGCAATCACAGGTGTTGATCAGGAGAGCTAAAACAACAATGTGTAATTGGCAAAGAAAGGGCAGAACGGGTCAGTTAGATACATACAGGATTTACTACTACACTGGGCGAGCAGGGGACCCAACGTTCAGAAAAGCTAGCGCGCCGGGGCTAGTAGATGGTTCTGTGGTGATATCGTAACAGAATAGCCTGTTGAGACCACATCGGGCGATCACTATGGCAGTCCAGTCGTGATGGATTGGCGGGCTCTATGTTGACAATAAAGGGTCCAGGCCAATTGGCAAAGGAGGTAATTGTAGCCCTATAATTAGTTTGTATATGAGCCTAGCTCGAGGCTAGCTGGTACTTGCTTTGGGACAGAGGCTAGCTAGCTAGGAGTAATGATCCAGTGTAATGATCCAGAGCGTCAGGAATCTGGTGATCTGGTAGAGAGAAGCAGTCCGATATGCTCTGGGTTGATATCGCTCTGTGCAGACTGGCAGGTGATTGTCCGAGCTAAGGCTTGTTTATTCCGGGGGGGAAAAGGCGAGGGCAGCTAGCCGTGGCTAACAAATACTAGTAACTAGCTAGCTGGCTAGCTCCTTATGGAAGTTACAGTTATAAGGAATAAAAACAGCAGATCCGTACCACATTGGGTGAGGCGGGTTGCAGGAAAGTATATTTAGTTCGTAGATAAAAGTGCGATTAAGATATATATGAAAAAAGGCTGGCTATTTACTTGGGATAAGACACGGTATAAGACAAAGACAGATATACATGTCCTACTGTGCCACCATCTTGGATCACTATAATTGAGGCAGACATGAAGGGATATCATAATTGAAACTGTGTGTGTTTTTGATTTTACTATCCTCACAAGGATAGTAAAACAAGGAACATTCAGAGAAGTGGGGACATTTCGCCGTTCCTCACAAGGAAAAAGGCTGTTTTAGATGTTAGGTTTAGGGTTAGAATTATTGTTAGGGGTTAGGGTTAGAAGTTAGAGTTAGATGTTAAGGTTTAGGGTTAGAATTATTGTTCGGGGTTAGGGTTAGAAGTTAGAGTTAGATGTTAAGGTTTAGGGTTATAATTATTGTTCGGGGTTAGGGTTAGAAGTTAGAGTTAGATGTTAAGGTTTAGGGTTAGGGAAAATAGGAATTTGAATGTGAATCAATTGTTTGGTCCCCACAAGGATAGTAAAACAAACTTGTGTGTGTTTGTGTGCATAGGGGGGGGGGGAATTGGGCTTTGATAGAACTCAAATGTCAGCTCCTAAGAACTGCTTCTTGAGTCTTTTACTCCAGTGTTTCAGACTGGCAATCAATCCTCCCTTGAGTTTGTGAAAGTGAGTCAGCCTCTGGGTGTGTCTTTTATCCTTCCATCTCATCCCTGTCCCTCTCTCTCTGCTCTCTGGGCCATCCCTCTGCTCTCTGGGCCATCCCTCTGCTCTCTGGGCCATCCCTCTGCTCTCTGGGCCATCCCTCTGCTCTCTGGGCCATCCCTCTGCTCTCTGGGCCATCCCTCTGCTCTCTGTGCCATCCCTCTGCTCTCTGGGCCATCCCTCTGCTCTCTGGGCCATCCCTCTGCTCTCTGTGCCATCCCTCTGCTCTCTGTGCCATCCCTCTGCTCTCTGGGCCATCTCTCTGCTCTCTGGGCCATCCCTCTGCTCTCTGGGCCATCCCTCTGCTCTCTGGGCCATCCCTCTGCTCTCTCTACAGCCTATGTGGAGTGGTCTCTCCTTCCCCTGGCCTGAGACAGCATCTTCCAGGTCAGAGGTGAAGCTAGCATGTCTGTAGCTGAGGTGTTATCAGTGTGTGTTTCGGCCATCTCTCCTGCTCTTCTCTCTTAAGTGTTTAATGAGTGGCACTTTCATCTGTCTTCCTCGATCACTTCACAGCAGAGCTGGAGAGAGGTTCCTGAACTGCAGGATGGCGTGTTTGTCTGTGTCTGTATCTCTTCTTTTTAGTTTCTGTCTCCCTCCTCTTCATCTCGATTTATTTTTGTCTCGTTTTTTTCTGTCCATGTTGTTTGCCTTTGTGTTCTCCGTCCTTATCTCTCCTGCTCCCTCTCCCTCCCTCCCCCTCTCTCTCTTCCCTCCCTCCCTCATCCCTCTCTCCTCCCTGCTAGGGTTGGGCGATATTGCGATAGTATCGTGCATCAAGGATGATTGACAGCCATCGTTGATGGTGATGACTTAGTGATCTGACAGATGATACCTAACCTATTTCAACCTTACTTTCAACCTTAAAGAGAAGAGCAGCGCAGGGGTGACATTCTGAGTAAATGTACCTATATTCCTATATTCCTATATTCCTATATTCCTATATTCCCATATTCCCATATTCCTATATTCCTATATTCCTGTAGCTTATTTCAATTTCTGTTATATTCACAGAATGCAAGAGAACAATGTAGACATTGCTAAGTTCCCAAGTGTTCTAATAGAGTGTTTGTCCTAAAGTTTTAAATGGGAACAATTATGTAAGTCTCTGTTATTCTCAATCACAACTTCATTCTGAATGACAAACATTTCTGGCCACAAGAAGGGAAATTGAGCAAACAATACCAAGGTGCAAATATCTAATGAGAAAGGAGGAAAGCTTATGATAGAAAATGATGTGTTTTTGAAAAAAAGGTGGTATCTAGAACAAAAAAGGGTTCTTTGGCTGTCCCCATTAGAGAACCCTTTGATGAACCCTTTTTTGTTCCAGGTAGAACCGTTTTGGGCTCCATGTAGAACCATTTCCACAGACGGTATGGAACCCAAAAGAGAAAAAAGCTGAACCTGTCACGCCCTGGCCATAGAGAGGCTTTTATTCTCTATTTTGGTTAGGCCAGGGTGTGACTTGGGTGGGCATTCTAGTTTCTTTAATTCTATGTTTTGGCTTGGTATGGTTCTCAATCAGGGACAGCTGTCTATCGTTGTCTCTGATTGGAAATCATACTTAGGTAGCCTTTTCCCCACCTGTGTGTTGTGGGTAGTTGTTTTCTGTTTAGTGTCTGCACTTGACAGAACTGTTTCGTTTGGGTCAACTTTGTTATTTTGTTGCGGTGTTCAGTTTTATTAAAAATCATGAAGGCCTACCACGCTGCACCTTGGTCTCCTTCTTCATCCGACGACAGCCGTTACGAAAAGGGTTCTCCTACGGGGACAGCTGCAGAACACTTTTGGAACGCTTTGTTTAATCATTAGGCAAAAATGTGAATCGGTTTCTAATGACTCAGTTCTGAGGACAGCAGAGTTGCTCTGCACCCCATGCTGATTTCCTACCCACCACACGATGACGCACAGCCAAGGAGGCTTGTTGACTGTGTCACTCGCTCCATCTGAGCTCTTTTGCACACATAGACATACACACACATCTTTGGTACCACAGCTACACCAGAGTGGAATAGGCTACTAGAAACTATTTCATTCCACTGTGTATCTTTTGTCAATGTCGTGATTGATCTCATTCTTTCTGCAGCATGCAAGCTCGCGCTTGCATTAAAAACATTATGAAATGTTTTTGGGGATGGGGTTGGCCAATAGGCGGTGATACAATCGTAAATCACAATGTTTTATGAGTACATAATCACGATGCGACAAAGGTTTTAAATCTCCCAATCCTACTCCCTCTCTCCTTCTCTCTCTCCATCTCTCTCGGGGTGGGTGGGTGGGTTCAGCTGTGGAGCTCCAGCTGACTATAATGGCAGATCATTATCATGCTAATTAGAGCACTTTGTAGCTGCAGCTCGTCACTCCTCCTCCCTCCCTCGTCCTATCCCCCCCTCTCTCGTTAAGAGGCCACTCTCCCTCCTCCCCTATCGTTAACGGAAGGCGCCTGTAATTGGACGCCATTCATTCCGGAGAGTGGGTTATTAAATCACACAGGGTGAGGTGACTTAGTTTTTTTCCGTCTCTCTGTCTCTGTCTCTCTCCATCTCCCTCTCCATCCTGTCCCTCTGTCTCTCTTTCTCTCCCTCTGTCCCTCTGTCTCTCTCTCTCTCTCCCTTCGTCCCTCTGTCTCTCTCTCTCTCTCTCTCCCCCTCCGTCCCTCTGTCTCTCTCTCTCTCTCTCTCTCTCTCCATCCTGTCCCTCTGTCTCTCTCTCTGTCTCTCTCTCTCTCTCTCTCCATCCTGTCCCCCTGTCTCTCTCTCTCTCTCTCTCTCCCTTCGTCCCTCTGTCTCTCTCTTTCTCTCCATCCATCCCTCTGTCTCTCTCTCTCTCTCTCCATCCTGTCCCTCTGTGTCTCTCTCTCTCTCTCCCCCTCCGTCCCTCTGTCTCTCTCTCTCTCTCTCTCCATCCCTCTGTCTCTCTCTCTCTCTCTCTCTCTCTCTCTCTCTCTCTCTCTCTCTCTCCCTCCATCCCTCTGCCTCTCTTTCTCCCTCCGTCCTGTCCCCCTGTCTCTCTCTCTCTCCCTCCATCCCCCTGTCTCTCTCTCCCTCCATCCCCTGTCTCTGTCTCTCTCTCCATCCTATCCCTCTGTCTCTCTCTCTCTCTCTCTCTCCCCCTTCGTCCCTCTGTCTCTCTCTCTCGATCCTGTCCCTCTGTCTCTCTCTGGCCTGTCCCTCTCTCTCTGGCCTGTCCCTCTCTCTCTCTCTGGCCTGTCCCCCTCTCTCTCTCTCTCCATCCTGTCCTTCTGTCTCTTTCTCTCTCTCTCTCTCTCTCTCTCTCTCGCTCTCTCTCTCTCTCTCCATCTTGTCCCTCTGTCTCTCTCTCTCCCTTCGTCCTGTCCCTCTGTCTCTCCCTCCTCCCTCTATCTCTCTCTCCCCCTCCGGCCTCTCCCTCTGCCTCTCTCTCCCCCTCCGGCCTCTCCCTCTATCTCTTTTTCTCTCCATCCTGTCTCTCTCTCTCTCTCTCTCTCCCTTCGTCCTGTCCCTCTGTCTCTTTCTCCGTCCCTCTGTCTCTCTCTCCGGCCTGTCCCTCTGTCTCCCTCTCTTTCTCTGTCTCCCTCCGTCCTGTCCCTCTGTCTCTCTCTCTCTTTCTCTCCATCCTGTCCCTCTCTCTTTCTCTGTCTCCCTCCATTCTGTCCCTCTGTCTCTCTTTCTCTCCATCCTGTCCCTCTCTCTCTCTCTCCCCCCCTCCGTCCCTCTGTCTCTCTCTCTCTCTCTCTCTCTCTCCCTCCGTCCCTCTGCCTCTCTTTCTCTCCCTCCGTCCCTCTGTCTCTCTCTCTCTCTCTCTCCATCCTGTCCCCCTGTCTCTCTCTCCCTCCCTCCATCCCCCTGTCTCTCTCTCCCTCCATCCCCCTGTCTCTCTCTCTCTCTCTCCATCCTATCCCTCTCTCTCTCTCTCTCTCTCTCTCTCCCCCTCCGTCCCTCTGTCTCTCCCTCTCCATCCTGTCCCTCTGTCTCTCTCTGGCCTGTCCCTCTCTCTCTCTCTGGCCTGTCCCCCTCTCTCTCTCTCTCTCTCTCTCCATCCTGTCCCTCTGTCTCTCTCTCTCTACATCCTGTCCTTCTGTCTCTTTCTCTCTCTCTCTCTCCATTCTGTCCCTCTGTCTCTCTCTCTTTCTCTCTCTCTCTCTCTCTCTCTCTCTCCATCCTGTCCCTCTGTCTCTCTCTCTCCCTTCGTCCTGTCCCTCTGTCTCTCCCTCCTCCCTCTATCTCTCTCTCCCCCTCCGGCCTCTCCCTCTGTCTCTCTCTCCCCCTCCGGCCTCTCCCTCTATCTCTTTTTCTCTCCATCCTGTCTCTCTCTCTTTCTCTCTCTCCCTTCGTCCTGTCCCTCTGTCTCTTTCTCCGTCCCTCTGTCTCTCTCTCCGGCCTGTCCCTCTGTCTCCCTCTCTTTCTCTGTCTCCCTCCGTCCTGTCCCTCTGTCTCTCTCTCTCTTTCTCTCCATCCTGTCCCTCTCTCTTTCTCTGTCTCCCTCTGTCCTGTCCCTCTGTCTCTCTCTTTCTCTCCCTCCATCCTGTCCCTCTGTCTCTCTTTCTTTCCATCCTGTCCCTCTGTCTCTCTCTCTCTCTCTCCGTCCTGTCTCTCTCTCTCTCTCTCTCTCTCTCTCCATCCTGTCCCTCTGTCTCTCTCTCCAGCCTGTCCCTCTCTCTCTCTCTCCATCCTGTCCCCTCTCTCTCTCTCTCCATCCTGTCCCCCCTCTCTCTCTCCATCCTGTCCCTCTGTCTCTCTCTCTCTCTCTCCATCCTGTCCCCCTGTCTCTCTTTCTCTCTCTCTCCATCCTGTCCCTCTGTCTCTCTCTCCAGCCTATCCCTCTCTCTCTCTCTCCATCCTGTCCCCTCTCTCTCTCTCTCCATCCTGTCCCCCCTCTCTCTCTCCATCCTGTCCCTCTGTCTCTCTCTCTCTCTCTCCATCCTGTCCCCTTGTCTCTCTTTCTCTCTCTCTCCATTCTGTCCCTCTGTCTCTCTCTATCTCCATCCTGTCCCTCTATCTCTCTCTCTCTCTCTCCATCCTGTCCCTCTGTCTCTCTTTCTCTCTCTCTCCATCCTGTCCGTCTGTCTCTCTTTCTCTCTCTCTCCATCCTGTCCCTCTCTCTCTCTCCATCCTGTCTCTCTCTCTCTCCACCCTGTACCTCTGTCTCTCTCTCTCTCTCTCTCTCTCTCTCTCCATCCTGTACCTCTCTCTCTCTCTCTCTCTCTCTCTCTCTCCATCCTGTACCTCTGTCTCTCTCTCTCTCTCTCTCCATCCTGTCTCTCTCTCTCTCTCTCCATCCTGTCTC
>NC_056431.1:65601827-65606827 GCF_018296145.1 Oncorhynchus tshawytscha
TGGAGAGAGAAGAGTAGGTGGTGAAGGAATGGAGAGAGAAGAGTAGGTGGTGAAGGAATGGAGAGAAGAGTAGGTGGTGAAGGAATGGAGAGAGAAGAGTAGGTGGTGAAGGAATGGAGAGAGAAGAGTAGGTGGTGAAGGAATGGAGAGAGAAGAGTAGGTGGTGAAGGAATGGAGAGAGAAGAGTAGGTGGTGAAGGAATGGAGAGAGAAGAGTAGGTGGTGAAGGAATGGAGAGAGAAGAGTAGGTGGTGAAGGAATGGAGAGAGAAGAGTAGGTGGTGAAGGAATGGAGAGAGAAGAGTAGGTGGTGAAGGAATGGAGAGAGAAGAGTAGGTGGTGAAGGAATGGAGAGAGAAGAGTAGGTGGTGAAGGAATGGAGAGAGAAGAGTAGGTGGTGAAGGAATGGAGAGAGAAGAGTAGGTGGTGAAGGAATGGAGAGAGAAGAGTAGGTGGTGAAGGAATGGAGAGAGAAGAGTAGGTGGTGAAGGAATGGGAGAGAAGAGTAGGTGGTGAAGGAATGGAGAGAGAAGAGTAGGTGGTGAAGGAATGGAGAGAGAAGAGTAGGTGGTGAAGGAATGGAGAGAGAAGAGTAGGTGGTGAAGGAATGGAGAGAGAAGAGTAGGTGGTGAAGGAATGGAGAGAGAAGAGTAGGTGGTGAAGGAATGGAGAGAAGAGTAGGTGGTGAAGGAATGGAGAGAGAAGAGTAGGTGGTGAAGGAATGGAGAGAGAAGAGTAGGTGGTGAAGGAATGGAGAGAGAAGAGTAGGTGGTGAAGGAATGGAGAGAGAAGAGTAGGTGGTGAAGGAATGGAGAGAGAAGAGTAGGTGGTGAAGGAATGGAGAGAGAAGAGTAGGTGGTGAAGGAATGGAGAGAGAAGAGTAGGTGGTGAAGGAATGGAGAGAGAAGAGTAGGTGGTGAAGGAATGGAGAGAGGGGGATAAGAAAGAGAGGCAACCGGCCCAGAGAAAAAAAAGAAAGCATGGCAGGAAAAGAGAGAGGAGAATTAGGAAAATCATCTAGGAGGAGTTCTCATACTATGATTGACTCAGATGTTTGTGAAAGTACTCATGGCATTCTCTCAACCAACTTCATTTGTTTGCTGCTTTTCCTTCACTCTACGGTTCAACTCATCCCAAACAAACTCAATTGGGTTGAGGTCAGGTGATTGTGGAAGCCAGGTCATCTGATGCAGCATTCGGTCACTCTCCTTCTTGGTCAAATACCTCTTACACAGCCTGGAGGTGTTTTGGGTCATTGTCCTGTTGAAAAACAAATGATAGTCCCACTAAGCACAAACGAGATGGGATGGTGTATCGCTGCAGAATGCTGTGGTAGCCATGCTGGTTAAGTGTGCCTTGAGTTCTAAGTAGATCACTTATTTGAGCTGGTCTTGCCGTAATACAGACTTGGTCTTTTACCAAATAGGGCTATCTTCTGTATACCACCGCTACCTTATCACAACCCAACTAATTGACTCAAATATTAAAAAGGAAAGAAATTACACAAATGAACATTTAACAAGGCACATCTGTTAATTGAAATTTATTCCACGTGACTACCTCACGAAGCTGGTTGAGAGAATGCCAAGAGTGTGCAAAGTTGTCATCAAGGCAAAGGGTGGCTATTTTGAAGAATTTCAAATATAAATTATATTTTAATTTGTTTAACACTTTTTGGGTTACTACATCATTGTGTTATTTCATAGCTTTGATGTCTCCATTATTATTCTGCAATGTAGCATATAGTAAAAAAAAAAGCTTGAATGAGTATGTGTGTGTGTGTGTGTGTGTGTGTGTGTGTGTGTGTGTGTGTGTGTGTTTACGTGTGTGTCTTGAGGAACAGCTGATTCCCAACTGAGCTTCAGCTATTCTGACATTCCCCTGAGACAAGAGAGAGAAATAATGAACACCCTAGTGACGTCCCCTGTGTTTCCCTTCCTTTTTCTCCACGGTTCCCTTACCTTTTCTCTCTTTCTGCTTCCGAATTTGATTTGATTTATCCCTACCCTCCTCTCAATCCTCTGCCCCGCCCCCCTTTCAGTGGCAGACTATGATCAGTAATGCTCTTTTGAGAGGTGTGAGCTGTTATTGTTTTGTTTGGGTTGTTAAAGTGCTCCCTGTCTACCTCTCAGCTCTGAGTGTGAGTGTGTGTGTGATATCCATGGGTGCGTTTCAGCTTTGACTGACAGCGGATTAAATTAGGTTTATTTACCTCTCCTCCGGTCTCAGATGAAGTGTGTGTGTGTGTGTGTGCTTGTGGCGTGTGTGTGTGAGTGTGTACCAAACTGGACTCTGACAGTGTGTTGTTTGTGTTCCTTCCTTCCTCAGATGCGGTCGTGGTTTGGCACCAATCAACCCAGAGAGGATTTTTTTAAATGTATATTTTTTAGAACCTTTATTTAACAAGGCAAGTCAGTTATGAACAAATTCTTATTTACAATGACGGCCTTCCCCGGCCAAACCCGGACGACTCTGGGCCAATTCTGTGCAGTCCTATGGGACTCCCAATCACAGCCGGTTGTGATACAGCCTGAAATTGAACCAGGGTCTGTAGTGACACTTCTAGCCTTGAGATGCAGTGCCTCAGACTGCTGCGCATCTTGGGAGCCCGTGCCCCTCTATAATAATTTGTCAAATGTGTTTTTCTATTTTTAAATGTGTGTGTGCACGCTGGCGCACCGGGGCATTATGGGGATTACAGCGTGTGTGGGATTAGCCAAGGTCATACTGGGTAGATTCTCACTCGCCAGGGAGTGACTTCTCACTTGAACCTGTCACACCGCCTCTCGGTCGGGGAGCTGTGCGCGTATGTGTAGGTGTTTTGTAGGGTTATTTCATAGGATTGTTATAGGGTTATCACAAGCCTAATAAAGAAGTGGGCCGTACCAGCCCAGTCCCCAGCGAAGTTAGACTACGGTGTACTGAGGAAAAGATTGCCCCTATTTTAAATCAAATCAAATGTTTTTTTGTCATGTGTGTCGCATTGGACGACATGGGTCCCAATATGCCTGGTGAAAACCAAACACTGCATTCCACTGTAAGAATCTTATACCAACGGCCAAGGTGGTACAACCAGTTATTGTAGCTAAAGGTGGTACAACCAGTTATTGTAGCTAAAGGTGGTACAACCAGTTATTGTAGCTAAAGGTGGTACAACCAGTTATTGTAGCTAAAGGTGGTACAACCAGTCATTGAGTGTAAGGTGGTACAACCAGTCATTGAGTGTAAGTTGGTACAACCAGTCATTGAGTGTAAGGTGGTACAACCAGTCATTGAGTGTAAGGTGGTACACCAGTCCAGTTATTGAGTGTAAGGTGGTACAACCAGTCATTGAGTGTAAGGTGGTACAACCAGTCATTGAGTGTAAGGTGGTACAACCAGTCATTGAGTGTAAGGTGGCATTGGGTGTTGCATAACTTTGTTCATTAAATAAATTAAATACGTATACAATTTTTCTTTGTTATTTATAAACCTCAGGTTTGTGTGTGTGTGTGTGTGTGTGTGTGTGTGTGTGTGTGTTTGTGTGTGTGTGTGTGTGTGTGTGTGTGTGTGTGTGTGTGTGTGTGTGTGTGTGTGTGTGTGTGTGTGTGTGTGTGTGTGTGTGTGTGTGTGTGTGTGTGTAGCATTAATATGCATGTGTATGCGTTGTGTGTATGTGTCTATCAGTCTTTTGGCCAACAAAAAAGATATAGAAAAGCCATTTAAATAAATTTGGAGCTGGCCGGGAGAAGAGGGAAAAATCTCATTGTATAATAATGCTTTTTAGCCAGTCGATGGAAATGCATTTGGCTGGTCATGGTTATTGGTCTATATGTTAATTAGCATACTTTAGTGGAATTAAATTGGCGTGTGTACACAGTATATTTATTATGCGTCTTATTTATCACACATGTACAGCATACAGATACAGAGCCTTAGAGTGTAAAGTCTGTCAGACAGCGTGAGAGCTGCTGCTACAGCCTCTCAAACAGTCATTATTTTATAGCAACTTTCTTTCATTGTCCATTAGCCAAAAGCACAATCCTATTAGCAACCCATACCAGTCCCCTCTTTCTACATTTCTAACAGATATTTTCATCTCTGTCACATGAAACCACCCACGTGTCTTGCACTTTTGACAAAGGTGTTTTTCCAATGAACATTTGCACACCAAGCCTACTGCCTTGTGCGCATTGCTGCACTTATACTGTGAAGAAATAATAGTTCATCAACATTTTAAGGCAAACATTCTGATCTGTTGCATCAGACTCATTGCTATTTTACATTGTTTTTAATGTTTCCTAGTCCTCCTGGTTGTAGGAATTTGGGATCTATCATCCCACAACTGTCTCAGAGTCTGTTTGAAATAGGCAATTTCTTTCTCCACAAGCTGACCAGTAGAATAGGTAGGCTAAACTTTTCTAATATAGAGGATTGACATAGGCTAGTGATTTTGAGGTTAGTTACTGGTCTTGTTGGCTGAGGAAATGTAAATAGGGAAAGTTATTCAAACATGTTCAAAGTACACATCAGAATTCGGTAAGAAAACCACACAGTTGCATCCTCAACTGGGATGTTATGTTAATATGAATTACCATATTGGAAATGTAATTTCTGTCAATCGGAGTACCGTGGGTTGATGCCACTAATTAGGTCACATAAACAATGCATATGGGTCCGGAAAATGGGTCTGGGCAATAATGGAAACCCTGGGCCGTAATGGTAACCCTGGGCCCTATGTAGTAAACCCTGGGCCCTAATGGTAGCCCTGGGCCCTAATGGAAACCCTGGGCCCTAATGGTAACCCTGGGCCCTATGTAGTAAACTATGGGCCCTAATGGTAGCCCTGGGCCCTGATGGTAACCCTGGGCCCTAATGGTAACCCAGGGCCCTATGTAGTAAACTATTGGCCCTAATGGTAACCCTGGGCCCTAATGGTAGCCATGGGCCCTAATGGTAACCCTGGGCCCTAATGGTAACCCTGGGCCCTAATGGTAACCCTGGGCCCTAATGGTAGCCCTGG
>NC_056431.1:65611827-65646827 GCF_018296145.1 Oncorhynchus tshawytscha
TTCCGTGTTCCGTGTGCTCTGTGTGCTCTCAGTGCTCTGAGTGCTCTGAGTGCTCTCTGTGCCCAGAGTGCCCTGGGTGCTCTCTGTGTGCTCTGTACTCTGTGTGCCCTGAGTGTTCTGACTGCTCTCTGTGCTCTCAGTGCCCTGAGTGCTCTCTGTGCTCTGAGTGCGCTGTGTGCTCTGAGTGCGCTGTGTGCTCCCTGTGCTCCATGTGCTCCGAGTGCTCTCTGTGCTCTCTGTGCTCTGTGTGTTCTGTGTGCTCTGTGTTTTCCTTGTGCTCTCTGTGCCCTGAGTGTTCTGAGTGTTCTGAGTGCTCAGAGTGCTCTGTGTGGTCCGAGTGCTCCGTGTGCGCCGAGTGCTCTATGTGCTCTGTGTGCTTTGAGTGCTCTCTGTGTGCTCTGTGTGCTCTCTGTGCTCTGTGTGCTCTCTGTGCTCTCTGTGTTCTGAGTGCCCTGAGTGCCCTGCGTGCCCCGTCTGCTCCGTGTGCTCCGTGTGTTCCGTGTTCTCTGTGTGCTTCATGTGCACCGAGTGCTCTGTGTGCTTTGAGTGCTCTCTGTGTGCTCTGTGTGCTCTCTGTGTGCTCTCTGTGTGCTCTGTGTTCTCTGTGTGCTCTCTGTGTGCTCTGAGTGCCCTGAGTGCTCTGTCTACCCTGAGTGCTCTGAGTGCTCTGTGTGCCCTGAGTGCCCTGTGTGCCCTGAGTGCTCTGAGTGCCCTGAGTGCTCTGTGTGCTCTGTGTGCCCTGAGTGCCCTGAGTGCCCTGAGTAATCTGCGTTCTCTTTTGTGCTCTGTGTGCCCTGAGTGCCCTGAGTGCCCTGTGTGCTCTGTATGCTCTGAGTGCTCTGTGTGCTCTATGTGCTCTGTGTTCTCTGTGTGATCTGAGTGCTTTGAATGCTCTCTGTGTACTTTGTGTGCTCTCTGTGTGCTCTGTGTACCCTGAGTGCCCTGAGTTCCCGGAGTGCCCTGTGTGCCCTGTGTGCCCTGAGTGCTCTGAGTGCTCTGTGTGCCCGGAGTGCCCTGTGTGCCCTGTGTGCCTTTGAGTGCTCTCTGTGTGCTCTGTGTGCTCTCTGTGTGCTTTCTGTGTGCTCTGTGTTCTCTGTGTGCTCTCTGTGTGCTCTGAGTGCCCTGAGTGCTCTGTCTACCCTGAGTGCTCTGAGTGCTCTGTGTGCCCTGAGTGCCCTGTGTGCCACTGAGTGCTCTGAGTGCTCTGTGTGCAATGAGTGCCCTGTGTGCCCTGAGTGCCCTGAGTGCTCTGAGTGCTCTGTGTGCCCGGAGTGCCCTGTGTGCCCTGTGTGCCCTGAGTGCTCTGAGTACTCTGTGTGCAATGAGTGCCCTGTGTGCCCTGAGTGCCCTGAGTGCTCTGAGTGCTCTGTGTGCCCGGAGTGCCCTGAGTGCCCTGTGTGCCCTGAGTGCCCTGAGTTCTCTGTGTGCTCTGTGTGCCCTGAGTAATCTGTGTTCTCATTTGTGCCCAGAGTGCCCTGAGTGCCCTGTGTGCTCTGTGTGCTCCGTGTTTCCGTGTTCCATGTTCTCTGTGTGCTCTCAGTGCTCTCTGTGCTCTCTGTGCTCTCTGTGCTCTGTGTGTTCTGAGTGCTTTGAGTGCTCTGTGTGCTCTGTGTGCTCTGAGTGCTCTGTGTGCTTCATGTGCACCGAGTGCTCTGTGTGCTCTGTGTGCTCTGTGTGCTCTGTGTGCTCCGAGTGCTCTGAGTGCTTCATGTGCACCGAGTGCTCTGTGTGCTCCGAGTGCTCTGTGTGCTTCATGTGCACCGAGTGCTCTGTGTGCTCTGTGTGCACTGTGTGCAGGAGGATTGTGTCTTGTGAGGTCCAAGCCATCCAGAAGAACGAGAAAACGATGAAGGCAGAGAGAAAGAGAGAGAGAAGCTCTGATTACTGTGGCTAATGATAATTATTAGGGCTGTGACAGTCTTGGAATTTTGGATGACGGTAATTGATCACCTTTACAACAGTTCGAATAGCATTATTATTAAAAAAGATGAAGAAGCACATTTTCTCCTCTGCACCTGACTGCATGTGCTGCCTTTCTATTTCTCTGTGTGCTGCAGGGAGCGACGTTGCTGAGGCAACTGAAGACTAGTTTGTTACAACCCCTTGCTTGTTTCTTCAAGGATCATCACCTCGTTACCGCAGAAACGGACTCAACCGCATGAATGCCTGGCCTTCCCGTCGTCAATCATTTTCATGACGGTCTTCATCCATAACAGTTAGTTATGCTGTAATTGTGCATGCCCTAATAACTACTGTTTCATTACCCTTCCAAGGAGCACCAAGCCTCAAACACGGGAGAGCTATTTTTTAATATTTTATTTCACCTTTATTTAACCAGGTAGGCTAGTTGAGAACAAGTTCTCATTTGCAACTGCGACCTGGCCAAGATAAAGCATAGCAGTGTGAACAGTCAACAACACAGAGTTACACATGGAGTAAACAATAAACACGTCAATAACACAGTAGAGAAAAAAAATAAGAAAAAAAAGAGTCTATATACATTGTGTGCAAAAGGCATGAGGAGGTAGGCAGATTAACACTGGAGTGATAAATGGTCAGATGGTCATGTACAGGTAGAGATATTGGTGTGCAAAAGAGCAGAAAAGTAAATAAGTATAAACAGTATTGGGAAGAGGTAGGTAAAATTGGGTGGGCTATTTACCGATGGACTATGTACAGCTGCAGCGATCGGTTAGCTGTTCAGATAGCAGATGTTTAAAGTTGGTGAGGGAGATAAGTCTCCAACTTCAACGATTTTTGCAATTCGTTCCAGTCACAGGCAGCAGTGAACTGGAACGAAAGGCTGCCAAATGAGGTGTTGGCTTTAGGGATGATCAGTGAGATACACCTGCTGGAGCGAGTGCTACGGGTGGGTGTTGCCATCGTGACCAGTGAACTGAGATAAGGCGGAGCTTTACCTAGCATGGACTTGTAGATGACCTGGAGCCAGAGGGTCTGGCAACGAATATGTAGCGAGGGCCAGCTGACTAGAGCATACAGGTCACAGTGGTGGGTGGTATAAGGTGCTTTAGTAACAAAACGGATGGCACTGTGATAAACTGCATCCAGTTTGCTGAGTAGAGTGTTGGACGCTATTTTGTAGAGGATATCGCCGAAGTTGAGGATCGGTAGGATAGTCAGTTTTACTAGGGTAAGTTTGGCGGCGTGAGTGAAGGAGGCTTTGTTGCGGAATAGAAAGCCGACTCTATATTTGATTTTAGATTGGAGATGTTTGATATGAGTCTGGAAGGAGAGTTTACAGTCTAGCCAGACACCTAGGTACTTATAGATGTTCACATATTCTAGGTCGGGAACCATCCAGGGTGGTGATGCTAGTCGGGCGTGCGGGTGCAGGCAGCGAACGGTTGAAAAGCATGCATTTGGTTTTACTAGCGTTTAAGAGCAGTTGGAGGCCACGGAAGGAGTGTTGTATGGCATTGAAGCTCGTTTGGAGGTTAGATAGCACAGTGTCCAAGGACGGGCCGGAAGTATACAGAATGGTGTCGTCTGCGTAGAGGTGGATCAGGGAATCGCCCGCAGCAAGAGCAACATCATTGATATATACAGAGAAAAGAGTCGGCCCGAGTATTGAACCCTGTGGCACCCCCATAGAGACTGCCAGAGGACCGGACAGCATGCCCTCCGATTTGACACACTGAACTCTGTCTGCAAAGTAGTTGGTGAACCAGGCAAGGCAGTCATCAGAAAAACCGAGGCTACTGAGTCTGCCGATAAGAATATGGTGATTGACAGAGTCGAAAGCCTTGGCAAGGTCGATGAAGATGGCTGCACAGTACTGTCTTTTATCGATGGCGGTTATGATATCGTTTAGTACCTTGAGCGTGGCTGAGGTGCACCCGTGACCGGCTCGGAAACCAGATTGCACAGCGGAGAAGGTACGGTGGGATTCGAGATGGTCAGTGACCTGTTTGTTGACTTGGCTTTCGAAGACCTTAGATAGGCAGGGCAGGATGGATATAGGTCTGTAACAGTTTGGGTCCAGGGTGTCTCCCTCTTTGAAGAGGGGGATGACTGCGGCAGCTTTCCAATCCTTGGGGATCGCTATGATTAAATACATCACACAAGTACACATACACACCTCACCCTCTTCTCACTGCAGGCCACGAAGGATCTCCATTTTAGTCCCAAACATCTTCCTAAATGTGTAATGTTCTACTTCCTCCTGGTGTTTGATTTTAAAACCTAAGCCAGTTACTGTATATGTATTACATGTTCAATAAGAGCTGTGAGAGGAGGATTCAACACTGATTTAAGGGCTGTGAGAGGAGGATTCAACACTGATTTAAGGGTTTGCGAGGAGGATTCAACGCTGATTTAAGGGTTTGAGAGGAGGATTCAACACTGATTTAAGGGTTTGAGAGGAGGATTCAACACTGATTTAAGGGTTTGAGAGGAGGATTCAACACTGATTTAAGGGTTTGAGAGGAGGATTCAACACTGATTTAAGGGTTTGAGAGGAGGATTCAACACTGATTTAAGGGTTTGAGAGGAGGATTCAACACTGATTTAAGGGTTTGAGAGGAGGATTCAACACTGATTTAAGGGTTTGAGAGGAGGATTCAACACTGATTTAAGGGTTTGAGAGGAGGATTCAACATTGATTTAAGGGTTTGAGAGGAGGATTCAACACTGATTTAAGGGCTGTGAGAGGAGGATTCAACACTGATTTAAGGGCTGTGAGAAGAGGATTCAACACTGATTTAAGGGCTGTGAGTGAGGTTGATTCAACACTGATTTAAGGGCTGTGAGTGAGGTGGATTCAACACTGATTTAAGGGCTGTGAGTGCGGTGGATTCAACACTGATTTAAGGGCTGTGAGTGCGGTGGATTCAACACTGATTTAAGGGCTGTGAGTGAGGTGGATTCAACACTGATTTAAGAGCTGTGAGTGAGGTGGATTCAACATTGATTTAAGGGCTGTGAGTGAGGTGGATTCAACACGGATTTAAGTTGTATCATAACGCCCCCTCCCACCTAATTTTAGCGCACTGTGGCCTCGGGGTCAGTGTATGTGTGGTAGGGGATCTTGCATAGTGTCACATTCTGACCTTAGTTCTTTTGTTATGTCTTTGTTTAGTATGGTCAGGGCGTGAGTTGGGTGGATTGTCTATGTTCCTTTTTCTATGATTTGGGATTTCTGTGTTTGGCCTGATATGGTTCTCAATCAGAGGCAGCTTTCAATCATTGTCCCTGATTGAGAATCATACTTAGGTAGCCTGGTTTCACTTTTGAGTGGAGGGAGATTGTTTTCCGTGTTTGTGCCACACGGGACTGTTTCGTTTGTTTCGTTCTTTCACTTTATTTTGTAGTTTAGTGTTCTTGCGTATAAAGTAACGTTATGGACACTTACCACGCTGCAAATTGGTTCGATCTCTCTTACTCCTCGTCAGCAGAATAGGACGAGCGTTACACATAGCGAGATCATTTTTATTTATTTATCAAACTTTTATTTAACTAGGCAAGTCAGTTAAGAACAAATTCTAATTTACAATGACGGCCTACCCCGGCCAAACCCGGACAACACTTGGTCAATTGTGTGCTGTCCTATGGGACTCCCAATCACGGCCGGTTGTGATACAGCCTGAAATGTAATCATTGTCTGTAGTGACGCCTCTTGCACTGAGATGCAGTGCCTTAGACCACTGCGCCACTCGGGAGCCCAGAGAGGGAAAGGGAGGGAGTGAGGAAGGGCGCTGGCCAGACTCCCTGCATGCTTAGGAGAAGAAAAAATGAAGCGCATAAAATGGATTCCAGGCCCACTCCTCTCCCAGGCGCTACAGTCCTCACCAGCATCTACTGGGAATTTAATAACGACCGTCAAAGATTTACGCCATGGAACTTCCAGAAACGTACCAATTAAGTCATAGTTCAGAATTCGTTATTTTATTATTTTAATCATGTTAATTTGATAGATTTCATTTTATAGGCTGTGTGATATAAAATTCCTTGTCATATGTTGTCTGAAGTGGCATTCTCTCTTTTAGTTCCTGATCTTTCATTAAAGGAATAATAGTCAACATCAACGATACTACAAGTGTAAAGAAACACATCTTCTGTTTGTTTTTTGTCATCCGCAATCATCATTTTCTCCTTATCTGATCTTTCACAGACGAATGGTGTGTGTGTGTGTGTGTGTGTGTGTGTGTGTGTGTGTGTGTGTGTGTGTGTGTGTGTGTGTGTGTGTGTGTGTGTGTGTGTGTGCGTGGTGTGTGTGTGTGCGCGTGCGTGCGTGTGTGTGTGTGTGTGTGTGCGCGTGCGTGTGTGTGTGCGTGCGTGCGTGTGTGTGTATGTGTGCGTGTGTGTGTGTGTGTGTGTGTGTGTGCGCACGTGGGGTGTGTGTGTGCGCGTGCGTGCGTGTGTGTGTGCGTGCGTGTGTGTATGTGTGCGTGTGTGTGTGTGTGCGTGCGTGTGTGTGTGCGCGCGTGCATGTGTGTGTATGCGTGCGTGTGTGTGTGTGTGTGTGTGTGTGTGTGTGTGTGTGTGTGTGTGTGTGTGTGTGTGTGTGTGTGTGTGTGTGTGTGTGTGTGTGTGTGTGTGTGTGTGTGTGTGTGTGTGTGTGTGTGTGTGTGTGTGTGTGTGTGTGTGTGTGTGTGTGTGTGTGTGTCTGTGTGTGTGTGTGTGTGAAACACCAGGTGGTGCTGACATGCGAGTGCGACAGAATATCTTGTGTTTAGCACTGTTGATGTCGAGCAGGGAGAGGTCTCTCAATTCAATTCAATTCAATTTAAGGGTTTTATTGGCATGGGGAACATTGCCAAGGCAAGTGAAGTAGATAATAAACAAAAGTGAGAAAAAAAAACAATAAAAATGTACATTACACTCACAAAAGTTCCAAAATAATAAAGAGATTTCAAATGTCATATTATGTGCAATTAGTTAAAGTACAAAAGGGAAAGTAAATAAACATAAATATGGGTTGTATTTACAATGGTGTTTTTTTTCACTGGTTGCCCTTTTCTTGTTGCAACAGGTCACACATATTGTTGCTGTGATGGCACACTGTGGTATTTCACCCAGTAGATATGGGAGATTATCAATATTGGGTTTGTTTTCAAATTCTTTGTGGATCTTTGTAACCTGAGGGAAATATGTGTCTCTAATATGGTCATACATTGGGCAGGAGTTTCAACCTCATTCTGTGGGCAGTGAGCACATAGCCTGTCTTCTCTTGCGAGCCAGGTCTGCCTACGGCAGCCTTTCTCAATAGCAAGGCTATGCTCACTGAGTCTGTACATAGTCAAAGCTTTTCTTAAGTTTGTGATCTCGGGTATTCTGTCACTGTGTACTCTGATTTGGGTCAAATAGCATTCTAGAGTTCTCTGTTTTTTCCAATGTGTCGTAATTATCTTTTTGATTTCTCATGATTTGTTTGGGTCTAATTATGTTGCTGTCCTGGGGCTCTGTGGGGTCTGTTTGTGTTTGTGAACAGAGCCCCTGGACCAGCTTGCTTAAAGGACTCTTCTCAATTTGGTGTTTGTCCCATTTTGTGAATTCTTGGTTGGTGAGCGGATCCCAGACCTCACAACCTTAAAGGACAACGATAACTGATTCAAGTATTTTTTGCTAGATCCTAATTGGTATGTCAAATTTTATGTTCCTTTTGATGGCATAGAAGGCCCTTCTTACCTTGTCTCTCAGCTCGTTCACAGCTTTGTGGAAGTTACCTGCTGCGCTGCTGTTTAGGCCGAGTTATGTATTGTTTTTTGTGTGCTCTAGGGCAATGGTGTCGAGATGGAATTTGTGTTTGTGGTCCTGGCAACTGGATCTTTTTAGGAACACCATTATTTTAGTCTTACTGAGATTTACTGACAGGGCCCAGCTCTGACAGTATCTGTGCAGAAGATCTAGGTGCTGCTGTAGGCCCTCCTTGGTTGGTGACAGAAGCACCAGATCCTCAGGAAACAGTAGACATTCCCATAGCAACGATTAAAACATTCCCAACCCAGAAACCGTGGATTGATGGCAGCATTCACGTGAAACTGAAAGCGCGAACCACTGCTTTTAATCAGGGCAAGGTGACCGGAAACATGACCTAAGACAAACAGTGTAGCTATTCCCTCTGCAAGGCAATCAAACAAGCTAAGCGTCAGTATAGAGACAAAGTAGAATCTCAATTCAACGGCTCAGACACAAGAGGTATGTGGCAGGGTCTACAGTCAATCACGGATTACAAAAAGAAAACCAGCCCCGTCACGGACCAGGATGTCTTGCTCCCAGGCAGTCTAAATAACTTTTTTGCCCGCTTTGAGGACAATACAGTGCCACTGACACGGCCTGAAACCAAAACATGCGGCCTCTCCTTCACTGCAGCCGAGGTGAGTAAAACATTTAAACGTGTTAACCCTCGCAAGGCTGCAGGCCCAGACGGCATCCCCAGCCGCGCCCTCAGAGCATGCACAGACCAGCTGGCTGGTGTGTTTACGGACATATTCAATCAATCCCTATCCCAGTCTGCTGTTCCCACATGCTTCAAGAGGGCCACCATTGTTCCTGTTCCCAAGAAAGCTAAGGTAACTGAGCTAAACGACTACCGCCCCGTAGCACTCACTTCCGTCATCATGAAGTGCTTTGAGAGACTAGTCAAGGACCATATCACCTCCACCCTACCTGACACCCTAGACCCACTCCAATTTGCTTACCGCCCAAATAGGTCCACAGACGATGCAATCTCAACCACACTGCACACTGTCCTAACCCATCTGGACAAGAGGAATACCTATGTGAGAATGCTGTTCATTGACTACAGCTCGGCATTTAACACCATAGTACCCTCCAAGCTCGTCATCAAGCTCGAGACCCTGGGTCTCGACCCCGCCCTGTGGAACTGGGTACTGGACTTCCTGACGGGCCGCCCCAGGTGGTGAGGGTAGGCAACAACATCTCCACCCCACTGATCCTCAACGCTGGGGCCCCACAAGGGTGCGTTCTGAGCCCTCTCCTGTACTCCCTGTTCACCCACGACTGCGTGGCCACGCACGCCTCCAACTCAATCATCAAGTTTGCGGACGACACAACAGTGGTAGGCTTGATTACCAACAACGACGAGATGGCCTACAGGGAGGAGGTGAGGGCCCTCGGAGTGTGGTGTCAGGAAAATAACCTCACACTCAACGTCAACAAAACTAAGGAGATGATTGTGGACTTCAGGAAACAGCAGAGGGAACACCCCCCTATCCACATGGATGGAACAGTAGTGGAGAGGGTAGCAAGTTTTAAGTTCCTCGGCATACACATCACAGACAAACTGAATTGGTCCACCCACACAGACAGCATCGTGAAGAAGGCGCAGCAGTGCCTCTTCAACCTCAGGAGGCTGAAGAAATTCAGCTTGTCAAAAGCACTCACAAACTTCTACAGATGCACAATCGAGAGCATCCTGGCGGGCTGTATCACCGCCTGGTACGGCAACTGCTCCTCCCACAACCGTAAGGCTCTCCAGAGGGTAGTGAGGTCTGCACAACGCATCACCGGGGGCAAACTACCTGCCCTCCAGGGCACCTACACCACCCGCTGTTACAGGAAGGCCATAAAGATCATCAAGGACAACAACCACCCGAGCCACTGCCTGTTCACCCCGCTATCATCCAGAAGGCGAGGTCAGTACAGGTGCATCAAAGCTGGGACAGAGAGACTGAAAAACAGCTTCTATCTCAAGGCCATCAGACTGTTAAACAGCCACCACTAACATTGAGTGGCTGCTGCCAACACACTGACTCAACTCCAGCCACTTTAATAATGGGAATTGATGGGAAATTATGTAAAATATATCACTAGCCACTTTAAACAATGCTACCTAATATAATGTTTACATACCCTACATTATTCATCTCATATGTATACGTATATACTGTACTCTATATCATCTACTGCATCTTTATGTAATACATGTATCACTAGCCACTTTAACTATGCCACTTTGTTTACATACTCATCTCATATGTATATACTGTACTCGATACCATCTACTGTATCTTGCCTATGTCGCTCTGTACCATCACTCATTCATATATCTTTATGTACATATTCTTTATCCCCCTACACTTGTGTGTATAAGACAGTAGTTTTGTAATTGTTAGTTAGATTACTTGTTGGTTATTACTGCATTGTCGGAACTAGAAGCACAAGCATTTCGCTACACTTGCATTAACATCTGCTAACCATATGTATGTGACAAATACAATTTGATTTCATTTGATTTGATTTGACATTTGACTTCAGATTCTGGTAGGGTGAGGCCGGGTGCTGCAGACTATTCATCTGCCCTCGCCAATTCGTTGAAATAAACAGTTGAAGACAGATTATTTCACTTAAAGTTCACTGTATCACAATTCCAGTGGGTCAGAAGTTTACATACAGTCAGTTGACTGTGCCTTTAAACAGCTTGGAAAATTCCAGAAAATCATGTTATGGCTTTAGAAGCTTCTGATAGGCTAATTGATATAATTTGAGACAACTGGAGATGTACCTGTGGATATATTTCAAGGCCTACCTTCAAACTCAGTGCCTCTTTGCTTGACATCATGGGAAAATCAAAAGCAATCAGCCAAGACCTCAGAAAAAAATGTTAGACCTCCACAAGTCTGGTTCATCCTTGGCAGCAATTTCCAAATGCCTGAAGGGACCACGTTCATCTGTACAAACAATCGCACACAAGTATAAACAACATGGGATCACGCAGCCGGAATACCGCTTAGGAAGGAGACGCCTTCTGTTGCCTAGAGAAGAGCGTACTTTAGTGCGAAAAGTGCAAATCAATCCCAAGACAAAAGCAAATGACCTTGTGAAGATGCTGGAGGAAACAGGTACAAACGTATCTATATCCACAGTAAAACGAGTCATATATCGACATAACCTGAAAGGCCGCTCAGCAAGCAAGAAGCCACTGCTCCAAAACTGCAATAAAAATGCCAGACTACGGTTTGCAACAGCACATGGGGACAAAGATCATACTTTTTGGAGAAATCTTGAAACAAAAATAGAACTGTTTGGCCATAATGACCATCATTATGTTTGGAGGAAAAAGGGGGATGCTTGCAAGCCGAAGAACACCATCCCAACCGTGAAGCACGGGGGTGTCAGCATCATTTTGTAGGGGTGCTTTGCTGCAGGAGGGACTAGTGCACTTTA
Source organism: Oncorhynchus tshawytscha (assembly GCF_018296145.1). Classification (NCBI taxonomy): domain Eukaryota; kingdom Metazoa; phylum Chordata; class Actinopteri; order Salmoniformes; family Salmonidae; genus Oncorhynchus; species Oncorhynchus tshawytscha. The sequence continues at coordinate 65,622,976 of NC_056431.1, forward strand.
CAAAATAGATGGCATCATGAGGCAGGAAAATGATATGGATATATTGAAGCAACATCTCAAGACATCAGTCAGGAAGTTAAAGCTTGGTCACAAATGGGTTTTCCAAATGGACAATGACCAATGACAAGCATATTTCCAAAGTTTTAGCAAAATGGCTTACGGACAACAAATTCAAGGTATTGGAGTGGCCATCACAAATCCCTGACCTCAATCCTATAGAACATTTGTGGGCAGAACTGAAAAATCTTGTGCGAGCAAGGAGGCCTACAACCTGACTCCTTTACACCAGCTCTATTAGGAGGAATGGGCCAAAATTCACCCAACTTATTGTGGGAAGCTTGTGGAAGGCTACCCAAAGCGTTTGACCCAAGTTAAACAATTGAAAGGCAATGCTACCAAATACTAATTGAGTGTATGTGAACTTCTGACCCACTGGGAATGTGATGAAAGAAATAAAAGCTGAAATAAATCATTCTTTCTACTATTATTCTGAGATTTAACACTCATAAAATAAAGTGGTGATCCTAACTGACCTAAATCTGGATTAAATGTCAGGACTTGTGAAAACTGAGTATAAATGTATTTGGCTAAGGTGTACGTAAACTTCTGATTTCAACTGTATGTTGAAGAGGGTGGGGCTTAAGCTGCTTCCCTGTCTCACCCCATGGCCCTGTGGAAAGAAATTTGTTTTTTTGCCAATTTTAAACACACACTAGTTTTTTGTGTACATGGATTTTACAATGTCGTATGTTTTTCCCCAACATTTTGTATAGCAGACCCTCATGCCAAATCGAGTCAAAAGGTTTTTTGAAATCAACAAAGCATGTGAAGGCACCACCTTTGTTTTGGTTTGTTTGTTTTTCAATTAGGGTGTACAGGGTGAATACGTGGTCTGTCATAAGGTAATTTGGTAAAACAGCCAATTTGACATTTGCTCAGTACATTACTTTCACTGAGGAAATGTACTAGTCTGCTGTTAATGAAAATGCATAGGATTTTCCCAACGCTGCTGTTGACGCATATCCCATGGTAGTTATTTGGGTCAAATTTGTCTCCACTTTTGTGGATTGGGGTGATCAGTCCTTGGTTCCAAATATTGGGGAAGATGCCAGAGCTAAGGATGATGTTAAAGAGTTTTAGTAAAGCCAATTGGAATTTGTTGTCTGTATATTTGATCATTTCATTAAGGATACCATCAACACCACAGGCCTTTTTGGGTTGGAGGGTTTGTATTTTGTCCTTTAGTTCATTCAAGGTAATTGGAGAATCCAGTGGGTTCTGGTAGTCTTTAATAGTTGATTCTAAGATTTGTATTTGATCATGTATATGTTTTCTCTCTCTCTCACTGTCTGTCTGTCTGCCTCTCTCTCGTAGTAAAAGGTAAACTCTGTTAGTTTCCTATTGATACAAAATCTAGACTTTAATATCCGCACCATATCTATCACTCCTCTGAAACAGAGTGTGTGTGTGTGAACTATTTATTTAATCTCTCTGTCTCCTGATGTCCTTGGCTGAGGAGATAAAGCTGTTGAAGTGGTATCCAGCTGTTTATCTCCTGGTGTCTCTGTCCCCCCTCAACACAGACCGGAGATTGTCATTGTCGAGACTGTGTGTGTCTTATTCAGCAGGTTGAGCATGTCAACCTCCATCCATGTCTGATGTCCAGTCACACTTTTGGCTTCACTCCCTTCACCCTGATCTCTCTATACCTCTGTCTTTCCTTTTTCCTTCTTTCCATTGACCTCCACCATCCCTCTCTTTCTCTACCTTTATAAATATACTTCTAAAAGATTCAGAGCTTTCTGCCTTAGGCAAAAGTGCTCACGTGTCTGTGTGTGTGTGTGTGTGTGTGTGTGTGTGTGTGTGTGTGTGTGTGTGTGTGTGTGTGTGTGTGTGTGTGTGTGTGTGTGTGTGTGTGTGTGGTGGAATGAGAAGAAGAGGAGGTATGTATTAAATAATACCGTTGCTAAACGTTCGTCCTCCCTTTCTCCCTACATTCTTTCTCCCTATATTCTTTCTCCCTATATTCTTTCTCCCTACATTCTTTCTCCCTATATTCTTTCTCCCTACATTCTTTCTCCCTATATTCTTTCTCCCTATATTCTTTCTCCCTACATTCTTTCTCCCTACATTCTTTCTCCCTACATTCTTTCTCCCTATATTCTTTCTCCCTACATTCTTTCTCCCTATATTCTTTCTCCCTACATTCTTTCTCCCTATATTCTTTCTCCCTACATTCTTTCTCCCTATATTCTTTCTCCCTATATTCTTTCTCCCTATATTCTTTCTCCCTACATTCCTTCTCCCTATATTCTTTCTCCCTATATTCTTTCTCCCTATATTCTTTCTCCCTACATTCTTTCTCCCTACATTCTTTCTCCCTACATTCTTTCTCCCTACATTCTTTCTCCCTATATTCTCTCCCTACATTCTTTCTCCCTCCCTCTCTTTTTGTTTGACTTTGTGACTGGTTGCGTTGGATAATTAAAAAAAAAATCAAGTCTCTCCTCCCCCTCCCCCCGGGGGACGGTGTGACTGACAAGTCAGGGTTACTAAGTGATTAGCTGCGATGGCTCCTCGTGTTGTCGCTGCGATGTAGGCGGAGACGCAGGTCAATTACAGGGTCAACGTTTCTCAAAGGCTCCGCTCAGTGCCGTCCCTCCCCCTTTCCCCTACCCACCTCCCCATTCATCCCTCCCTCCATCCCCTGCTCCTGCCCTCCCTCTGCGCCCGCTGTCACCTAATGAAGATGACAAACTGCATCCTGCGCTAAGCCCAGACCCTCACTCTTCCACTCTCCGCTCTCTTCTCTTTATTTCACTCTCCCTCCCTCTTTTTCTTCCTTCCTTCCTGTCCTTCTCCTCGTGCCCCATATATATTTTCTCTTCTTTCTGTCATCCTCTCTTCTATTTCCTATCCCTCTCTATTTATCTATTGTTCCTTCCCTACTTCAACACAAAGTCTTTCTCTATGTCTTCCTAGAGAAAAGAGAGAAATAAATCCCTCTCTCATCTTCTACCTCCTTCCTTCCCCGCTCTGTGTGTCTCTCTGGTGCCTATTCCTTTAGCAGGTTGACGTTTATTGGGATGAATCTTGTCCTGAAGGCAGAGCTGAGTGATTTCCTCTAGATGAGCCAGCAGCAAAGTTAAAATTGGCTATATACAGTCAAAATTCATGAAAACAAAAATGTGCTTTTTGGTCCTAATTTAAGGTTAGGGTTAGTCATAATGTTAGCAGTGTGGTTAGTGTTATTGTTCAAATTGTATGACTTTGTGGCTTTGCCAGCTTGTGACTACCCATCAGAGCTGCCTCCGGTACATGAGTCATCCCAATAAATGCCATCCTGCAATCCTTCATTAGCTCCTTCCCTCACTCCACTCCACCCTCCACCCCCTTGCTCCCCCTCTTCCCTCTGGCTCATATGCGTGCATGTGTGTTTGTGGGCTTGTGGATGTTTGTGTATGTTCTGTGGCTGTGTGTCTAGCCTCTCACTCTCACTCCCTTGTGTATATAGAGTATGTGCAGCCAGACCCAGTCGATGTTTGTGCAGGTCCCCAGTACACTGAAAGATGCATTCAATCCCGGCGTCCGAGGCAACGGTGAGCGCTATTACCAAGTAGGCTTGCGGATGGACGTAATCCACAAGCTCCTACTCAGAGGATCGCAGGTTCATTCCCATTTTTTTTACCCTATCCCAAACCTTAACCCTTACCTTAAACATTCAGAATTAATGCCTAAATTTAACAGTCACAACTTGACATTTATCCCCCCCAGACAAACGTTGAACACTGAAGTCAGACCGTGTCAAACTGTGAGATCTTGATGTGTGTTTGTGTGTGTTTGTTTAGACTCTGTGTGTGTGCACATCTGTACGTGTCTGTGTGTGTGTGTGTGTGTGTGTGTGTGTGTGTGTGTGTGTGTGTGTGTGTGTGTGTGTGTGTGTGTGTGTGTGTGTGTGTGAATGTGTCTGAATGTGTGTGTGTGTGTGTGTGTCTGAGAGGGGGATTATTTCTCTCTGAGCTCCAAAGCTTCCTAAACAGGGCTTAGAGAGGCGGCCCAGGGCAGCATCCAAAGCCTCTCTCTCTATCCCTCCCTCTCTCTTTCGCTCCCTCTATCTTTCTGTCTCTCTTTGTCTCTCTCCAGTCCTCAATGTTTCTCTTGCCACCTCGCCGCCTCTTTCTGTCACTCATACTGTCTGTGTTTCTTTTTTCTCATTTCTCTGTTCGTTTCTATATCTCTTTCTTCTTCCCGACTGCCTGTCTCTTCAGTGGTTCTCTTTCTATTTTCTTTCCCACTTTCTCTCCCTTTCCTCTTTCCTCCGCTTTGCCCTGATCCATTGCTCTCATACACAGAGAGAGAGAGAGAGATTGCTCTCATAAACAGAGAGAGAGAGATTGCTCTCATACACAGAGAGAGAGAGAGAGATTGCTCTCATACACAGAGAGAGAGAGATTGCTCTCATACACAGAGAGAGAGAGATTGCTCTCATACACCCAGACACACAACATACACTTGATTTGTGCCTTCACCTTCTGTCTTTATTTTACACACACACACGCATGCACACACACACAAACCCACGCACACACGCGCTCACACACACACACACACATTTGTAATCTTTTCCAAACACATGCTGTTAAATGTGTTAATTCCTCACCAGCTGTGGCAAATGGAAGTAGGGATTGGGAAGCACTTCTAGTTATTCAGGGTGTACAGTAAACACACAGGCAGGCACTCATGCACACACACACACACACACACACACACACACACACACACACACACACACACACACGCACGCACAGGTCCACTGTCTCCCTAAGTGGGGGGATAACACTAAAATCACATCACAGGCTCAACCTTGTCCTGCAACGATATTAGACACTCTTTCTCCCTTCTCTCTCTTTCTTTCTCCTGAACACTTTGTGTGTGTGTCTTTGTGTGTCTTTTGTGTGTGTGTGTGTGTGTGTGTGTGTGTGTGTGTGTGTGCCTTTTGTGTGTGCCTTTGTGTGTGTGCCTGTTGTGTCTGTCTGTCTGTCTGTCTGTCTGTCTGTCTGTCTGTCTGTCTGTCTGTCTGTCTGTCTGTCTGTCTGTCTGTGTCTGTCTGTCTGTCTGTCTGTCTGTCTGTCTGTCTGTCTGTCTGTCTGTCTGTCTGTCTGTCTGTCTGTCTGTCTGTGCTTCAGATGTCTGTAACATCCCTCTTCATGTAGATCTGATTTCTATGCTTCAGGCTAGTAAACCGTGTGTGTTTGTGTGAAAGTGTGCATGCATTTAAGTGTTTGTGTACGTGAGTCTGTGTGTGTGTGAGAGCGCACTGGCCAGGCAGACCTTCCCCATCTCCCTTTCTTTGCTTTGAAAAACGAGGGAGGAAATCTCTGAGCTGCAGTTATTATTCATCCCTCAAAGAGCGATGAGAAAGGAGAGAGAGAGGAAGGAGAAAGGAGGAGAGAGGAGGGAGAGAGGAGGAGGGAGGGGGGAGATTGGAGGAGAAAGGAGGAGAGAGGAGGGAGAGAGGAGGGAGAAAGGAAGAGACAGGAGGAGAGAGGAGGAGATAGGAGGGAGAAAGGAAGAGACAGGAGGGGAGAGGAGGGAGAAAGGAAGAGACAGGAGGAGAGAGGAGGAGAAAGGAAGAGACCGGAGGAGAGAGGAGGAGGGAGGGGGAGATTGGAGGAGAAAGGAGGAGAGAGGAGGGAGAGAGGAGGGAGAAAGGAAGAGACAGGAGGAGAGAGGAGGAGATAGGAGGGAGAAAGGAAGAGACAGGAGGAGAGAGGAGGGAGAAAGGAAGAGACAGGAGGAGAGAGGAGGAGAAAGGAAGAGACCGGAGGGAGAGGAGGAGGAGAGAGGAGGGAGAGAGGAGGAGAGAGGAAGAGACAGGAGGAGAGAGGAGGGAGGGAGAGAGGAGGGAGGGAGGGAGGAGGAGAGAGAGGAGGGAGAAAGGAAGAGACAGGAGGAGAGAGGAGGAGAGAGGAGGAGAGAGGGAGGAGAGAGGAGGGAGAGAGGAGGAGAGGAGGAGGGAGAAAGGAAGAGACAGGAGGAGAGAGGAGGCGAGAGGAGGGAGAAAGGAAGAGACAGGAGGAGAGAGGAGGAGAAAGGAAGAGACAGGAGGGAGAGAGGAGGAGAGAGGAGGGAGAGAGGAGGAGAAAGGAGGGAGAAAGGAAGAGATAGGAGGAGAGAGGAGGAGAGAGGAGGGAGAAAGGAAGAGACAGGAGGAAAGAGATGCTGGGGTGGAGGAGGGTTACATTAAATCATATTTTTGGACCACCCCTGCACTCTCTTTCTCTCTCACTCACTTTTCCTCTCTCACTCACTCTCTTTCTCTCTCACTCACTTTCCCTCTCTCACTCTTTTTCTCTCTCACTCACTTTCCCTCTCTCACTCTTTTTCTCTCTCACTCACTTTCCCTCTCTCAGTCTCTCTCTTTCTCTCTCACTCACTTTCCCTCTCTCAGTCTCTCTCTTTCTCTATCACTCACCTTCCCTCTCTCAGTCTCTCTCTTTCTCTCTCACTCACCTTCCCTCTCTCAGTCTCTCTCTTCTCTCTCACTCACCTTCCCTCTCTCAGTCTCTCTCTTCCTCTCTCACTCACCTTCCCTCTCTCAGTCTCTCTCTCTCTCTCACTCACTTTCCCTCTCTCAGTCTCTCTCTTTCTCTCTCACTCAACTTCCCTCTCTCAGTCTCTCTCTTTCTCTCTCACTCACCTTCCCTCTCCCAGTCTCTCTCTTCCTCTCTCACTCACCTTCCCTCTCTCAGTCTCTCTCTTTCTCTCTCACTCACCTTCCGTCTCTCAGTCTCTCTGTTTCTCTCTCACTCACCTTCCCTCTCTCAGTCTCTCTCTTTCTCTCTCACTCACCTTCCCTCTCTCAGTCTCTCTCTTTCTTTCTCTCTCACTCACCTTCCCTCTCTCAGTCTCTCTCTTTCTCTCTCACTCACCTTCCCTCTCTGTCTCTCTCTTTCGCTCTCACTCACCTTCCCTCTCTCAGTCTCTCTCTTTCTCTCTCACTCACCTTCCCTCTCTCACTCACCTTCCCTCTCTCACTAACCTTCCCTCTCTCAGTCTCTCTCTTTCTCTCTCACTCACCTTCCCTCTCTCAGTCTCTCTCTCTCTCTCTCACTCACCTTCCCTCTCTCAGTCTCTCTCTTTCTCTCTCACTCACCTTCCCTCTCTCAGTCTCTCTCTTTCTCTCTCACTCACCTTCCCTCTCTCAGTCTCTCTCTTTTCCCTCTCTCACTCACCTTCCCTCTCTCAGTCTCTCTCTTTCTCTCTCACTCACCTTCCCTCTCTCAGTCTCTCTCTTTCTCTCTCACTCACCTTCCCTCTCTCAGTCTCTCTCTTCTCTCTCACTCACCTTCCCTTTCTCAGTCTCTCTCTTTCTCTCTCACTCACCTTCCCTCTCTCAGTCTCTCTCTTTCTCTCTCACTCACCTTCCCTCTCTCAGTCTCTCTTTCTCTCTCACTCACCTTCCCTCTCTCAGTTTCTCTCTTTCTCTCTCACTCACCTTCCCTCTCTCACTCACCTTCCCTCGCTCACTCACCTTCCCTCTCTCAGTCTCTCTCTCTCTTTCCCTCTCACTCACCTTCCCTCTCTCAGTCTCTCTCTTTCTCTCTCACTCACCTTCCCTCTCTCAGTCTCTCTCTTTCTCTCTCACTCACCTTCCCTCTCTCAGTCTCTCTTTCTCTCTCACTCACTTTCCCTCTCTCAGTCTCTCTCTTTCTCTCTCACTCACTTTCCCTCTCTCAGTCTCTCTCTTTCTCTCTCACTCACCTTCCCTCTCTCAGTCTCTCTCTTTCTCTCTCACTCACCTTCCCTCTCTCAGTCTTTCTTTCTCTCTCACTCACCTTCCCTCTCTCAGTCTCTGTCTTTCTCTCTCACTCACCTTCCCTCTCTCAGTCTCTCTCTTTCTCTCTCACTCACCTTCCCTCTCTCAGTCTCTCTCTTTCTCTCTCACTCACCTTCCCTCTCTCAGTCTCTCTCTTTCTCTCTCTCACCTTCCCTCTCTCAGTCTCTCTCTTTCTCTCTCACTCACCTTCCCTCTCTCAGTCTCTCTCTTTCTCTCTCACTCACCTTCCCTCTCTCAGTCTCTCTCTCTCACTCACCTTCCCTCTCCCAGTCTCTCTCTCTCTCTCACTCACCTTCCCTCTCTCAGTCTCTCTCTTTCTCTCTCACTCACCTTCCCTCTCCCAGTCTCTCCCTTTCTCTCTCACTCACCTTCCCACTCTCAGTCTCTCTCTTTCTCTCTCACTCACCTTCCGTCTCTCTCAGTCTCTCTCTCTCTCTCTCACTCACCTTCCCTCTCTCAGTCTCTCTCTTTCTCTCTCACTCACCTTCCCTCTCTCCGTCTCTCTCTTTCTCTCTCACTCACCTTCCCTCTCTCCGTCTCTCTCTTTCTCTCTCACTCACCTTCCCTCTCTCAGTCTCTCTCTTTCTCTCTCACTCACCTTCCCTCTCTCAGTCTCTCTTTCTCTCTCACTCACCTTCCCTCTCTCAGTCTCTCTCTTTCTCTCTCACTCACCTTCCCTCTCTCAGTCTCTCTTTCTCTCTCACTCACCTTCCCTCTCTCAGTATCTGTCTTTCTCTCTCACTCACCTACCCTCTCTCAGTCTCTCTCTTTCTCTCTCACTCACCTTCCCTCTCTCAGTCTCTCTCTTTCTCTCTCACTCACCTTCCCTCTCTCAGTCTCTCTCTTTCTTTCTCTCTCACTCACCTTCCCTCTCTCAGTCTCTCTCTTTCTCTCTCACTCACCTTCCCTCTCTCAGTCTCTCTCTCTCACTCACCTTCCCTCTCTCAGTCTCTCTCTTTCTCTCTCACTCACCTTCCCTCTCTGTCTCTCTCTTTCTCTCTCACTCACCTTCCCTCTCTCAGTCTCTCTCTTACTCTCTCACTCACCTTCCCTCTCTCTCTCTCTTTCTCTCTCACTCACCTTCCCTCTCTCAGGCTCTCTCTTTCTCTCTCACTCACCTTCCCTCTCTCAGTCTCTCTTTCTCTCTCACTCACCTTCCCTCTCTCAGTATCTGTCTTTCTCTCTCACTCACCTTCCCTCTCTCAGTCTCTCTCTTTCTCTCTCACTCACCTTCCCTCTCTCAGTCTCTCTCTTTCTCTCTCACCCACCTTCCCTCTCTCAGTCTCTCTCTTTCTCTCTCACTCACCTTCCCTCTCTCAGTCTCTCTCTTTCTCTCTCACTCACCTTCCCTCTCTCAGTCTCTCTCTTTCTCTCTCACTCACCTTCCCTCTCTCAGTCTCTCTCTCTCTCACTCACCTTCCCTCTCTCAGTCTCTCTCTCTCACTCACCTTCCCTCTCTCAGTCTCTCGCTTTCTCTCTCACTGACCTTCCCTCTCTCAGTCTCTGTCTCTCTCTCACTCACCTTCCCTCTCTCAGTCTCTCTCTCTCTCTCACTCACCTTCCCTCTCTCAGTCTCTCTCTCTCTTTCCCTCTCACTCACCTTCCCTCTCTCAGTCTCTCTCTTTCTCTCTCACTCACCTTCCCTCTCTCAGTATCTGTCTTTCTCTCTCACTCACCTTCCCTCTCTCAGTCTCTCTCTTTCTCTCTCACTCACCTTCCCTCTCTCAGTCTCTCTCTTTCTCTCTCACCCACCTTCCCTCTCTCAGTCTCTCTCTTTCTCTCTCACTCACCTTCCCTCTCTCACTCACCTTCCCTCGCTCACTCACCTTCCCTCTCTCAGTCTCTCTCTCTTTCCTCTCACTCACCTTCCCTCTCTCAGTCTCTGTCTTTCTCTCTCACTCACCTTCCCTCTCTCAGTCTCTCTCTTTCTCTCTCACTCACCTTCCCTCTCTCAGTCTCTCTTTCTCTCTCACTCACCTTCCCTCTCTCAGTCTCTCTCTTTCTCTCTCACTCACCTTCCCTCTCTCAGTCTCTCTTTCTCTCTCACTCACCTTCCCTCTCTCAGTCTCTCTCTTTCTCTCTCACTCACCTTCCCTCTCTCAGTCTTTCTTTCTCTCTCACTCACCTTCCCTCTCTCAGTCTCTGTCTTTCTCTCTCACTCACCTTCCCTCTCTCAGTCTCTCTCTTTCTCTCTCACTCACCTTCCCTCTCTCAGTCTCTCTCTTTCTCTCTCACTCACCATCCCTCTCTCAGTCTCTCTCTTTCTCTCTCACTCACCTTCCCTCTCTCAGTCTCTCTCTCTCACTCACCTTCCCTCTCTCAGTCTCTCTCTTTCTCTCTCACTCACCTTCCCTCTCTCAGTCTCTCTCTTTCTCTCTCACTCACCTTCCCACTCTCAGTCTCTCTCTTTCTCTCTCACTCACCTTCCGTCTCTCAGTCTCTCTCTCTCTCTCTCACTCACCTTCCCTCTCTCAGTCTCTCTCTTTCTCTCTCACTCACCTTCCCTCTCTCCGTCTCTCTCTTTCTCTCTCACTCACCTTCCCTCTCTCCGTCTCTCTCTTTCTCTCTCACTCACCTTCCCTCTCTCAGTCTCTCTCTTTCTCTCTCACTCACCTTCCCTCTCTCAGTCTCTCTTTCTCTCTCACTCACCTTCCCTCTCTCAGTCTCTCTCTTTCTCTCTCACTCACCTTCCCTCTCTCAGTCTCTCTTTCTCTCTCACTCACCTTCCCTCTCTCAGTATCTGTCTTTCTCTCTCACTCACCTACCCTCTCTCAGTCTCTCCCTTTCTCTCTCACTCACCTTCCCTCTCTCAGTCTCTCTCTTTCTCTCTCACTCACCTTCCCTCTCTCAGTCTCTCTCTTTCTCTCTCACTCACCTTCCCTCTCTCAGTCTCTCTCTTTCTCTCTCACTCACCTTCCCTCTCTCAGTCTCTCTCTCTCACCTTCCCTCTCCCAGTCTCTCTCTCTTCCCTTTCTCTCTCTCAGTCTCTCTCTTTCTCTCTCACTCACCTTCCCTCTCTCAGTCTCTCTCTTTCTCTCTCACTCACCTTCCCTCTCTCAGTCTCTCTCTTTCTCTCTCACTCACCTTCCCTCTCTCCAGTCTCTCTCTTTCTCTCTCACTCACCTTCCCTCTCTCAGTCTCTCTCTTTCTCTCTCACTCACCTTCCCTCTCTCAGTCTCTCTCTTTCTCTCTCACTCACCTTCCCTCTCTCAGTCTCTCTTTCTCTCTCACTCACCTTCCCTCTCTCAGTCTCTCTCTTTCTCTCTCACTCACCTTCCCTCTCTCAGTCTCTCTTTCTCTCTCACTCACCTTCCCTCTCTCAGTATCTGTCTTTCTCTCTCACTCACCTACCCTCTCTCAGTCTCTCCCTTTCTCTCTCACTCACCTTCCCTCTCTCAGTCTCTCTCTTTCTCTCTCACTCACCTTCCCTCTCTCAGTCTCTCTCTTTCTTTCTCTCTCACTCACCTTCCCTCTCTCAGTCTCTCTCTTTCTCTCTCACTCACCTTCCCTCTCTCAGTCTCTCTCTCTCACTCACCTTCCCTCTCTCAGTCTCTCTCTTTCTCTCTCACTCACCTTCCCTCTCTGTCTCTCTCTTTCTCTCTCACTCACCTTCCCTCTCTCAGTCTCTCTCTTTCTCTCTCACTCACCTTCCCTCTCTCAGTCTCTCTTTCTCTCTCACTCACCTTCCCTCTCTCAGTCTCTCTCTTTCTCTCTCACTCACCTTCCCTCTCTCAGTCTCTCTTTCTCTCTCACTCACCTTCCCTCTCTCAGTATCTGTCTTTCTCTCTCACTCACCTTCCCTCTCTCAGTCTCTCTCTTTCTCTCTCACTCACCTTCCCTCTCTCAGTCTCTCTCTTTCTCTCTCACTCACCTTCCCTCTCTCAGTCTCTCTCTTTCTCTCTCACTCACCTTCCCTCTCTCAGTCTCTCTCTTTCTCTCTCACTCACCTTCCCTCTCTCAGTCTCTCTCTTTCTCTCTCACTCACCTTCCCTCTCTCAGTCTCTCTCTCTCACTCACCTTCCCTCTCTCAGTCTCTCTCTCTCACTCACCTTCCCTCTCTCAGTCTCTCGCTTTCTCTCTCACTGACCTTCCCTCTCTCAGTCTCTCTCTCTCACTCACCTTCCCTCTCTAAGTCTCTCTCTCTCTCTCACTCACCTTCCCTCTCTCAGTCTCTCTCTCTCTTTCCCTCTCACTCACCTTCCCTCTCTCAGTCTCTCTCTTTCTCTCTCACTCACCTTCCCTCTCTCAGTCTCTCTCTTTCTCTCTCACTCACCTTCCCTCTCTCAGTCTCTCTTTCTCTCTCACTCACCTTCCCTCTCTCAGTCTCTCTCTTTCTCTCTCACTCACCATCCCTCTCTCAGTCTCTCTCTTTCTCTCTCACTCACCTTCCCACTCTCAGTCTCTCTCTTTCTCTCTCACTGACCTTCCGTCTCTCAGTCTCTCTCTCTCTCTCTCACTCACCTTCCCTCTCTCAGTCTCTCTCTTTCTCTCTCACTCACCTTCCCTCTCTCCGTCTCTCTCTTTCTCTCTCACTCACCTTCCCTCTCTGTCTCTCTCTTTCTCTCTCACTCACCTTCCCTCTCTCAGTCTCTCTCTTTCTCTCTCACTCACCTTCCCTCTCTCTCTCTCTTTCTCTCTCACTCACCTTCCCTCTCTCAGGCTCTCTCTTTCTCTCTCACTCACCTTCCCTCTCTCAGTCTCTCTTTCTCTCTCACTCACCTTCCCTCTCTCAGTATCTGTCTTTCTCTCTCACTCACCTTCCCTCTCTCAGTCTCTCTCTTTCTCTCTCACTCACCTTCCCTCTCTCAGTCTCTCTCTTTCTCTCTCACCCACCTTCCCTCTCTCAGTCTCTCTCTTTCTCTCTCACTCACCTTCCCTCTCTCAGTCTCTCTCTTTCTCTCTCACTCACCTTCCCTCTCTCAGTCTCTCTCTCTCACTCACCTTCCCTCTCTCAGTCTCTCTCTCTCACTCACCTTCCCTCTCTCAGTCTCTCGCTTTCTCTCTCACTGACCTTCCCTCTCTCAGTCTCTCTCTCTCACTCACCTTCCCTCTCTCAGTCTCTCTCTCTCACTCACCTTCCCTCTCTCAGTCTCTCTCTTTCTCTCTCACTCACCTTCCCTCTCTCAGTCTCTCTCTTTCTCTCTCACTCACCTTCCCACTCTCAGTCTCTCTCTTTCACTCTCACTCACCTTCCGTCTCTCAGTCTCTCTCTCTCTTTCTCTCTCACTCACCTTCCCTCTCTCAGTCTCTCTCTTTCTCTCTCACTCACCTTCCCTCTCTCAGTCTCTCTCTTTCTCTCTCACTCACCTTCCCTCTCTCCGTCTCTCTCTTTCTCTCTCACTCACCTTCCCTCTCTCAGTCTCTCTCTTTCTCTCTCACTCACCTTCCCTCTCTCAGTCTCTCTTTCTCTCTCACTCACCTTCCCTCTCTCAGTCTCTCTCTTTCTCTCTCACTCACCTTCCCTCTCTCAGTCTCTCTTTCTCTCTCACTCACCTTCCCTCTCTCAGTATCTGTCTTTCTCTCTCACTCACCTTCCCTCTCTCAGTCTCTTTCTTTCTCTCTCACTCACCTTCCCTCTCTCAGTCTCTTTCTTTCTCTCTCACTCACCTTCCCTCTCTCAGTCTCTCTCTTTCTCTCTCACTCACCTTCCCTCTCTCAGTCTCTCTCTCACTCACCTTCCCTCTCTCAGTCTCTCTCTTTCTCTCTCACTCACCTTCCCTCTCTGTCTCTCTCTTTCTCTCTCACTCACCTTCCCTCTCTCAGTCTCTCTCTTTCTCTCTCACTCACCTTCCCTCTCTCTCTCTCTTTCTCTCTCACTCACCTTCCCTCTCTCAGGCTCTCTCTTTCTCTCTCACTCACCTTCCCTCTCTCAGTCTCTCTTTCTCTCTCACTCACCTTCCCTCTCTCAGTATCTGTCTTTCTCTCTCACTCACCTTCCCTCTCTCAGTCTCTCTCTTTCTCTCTCACTCACCTTCCCTCTCTCAGTCTCTCTCTTTCTCTCTAACTCACCTTCCCTCTCTCAGTCTCTCTCTTTCTCTCTCACTCACCTTCCCTCTCTCAGTCTCTCTCTTTCTCTCTCACTCACCTTCCCTCTCTCAGTCTCTCTCTTTCTCTCTAACTCACCTTCCCTCTCTCAGTCTCTCTCTCTCACTCACCTTCCCTCTCTCAGTCTCTCTCTCTCACTCACCTTCCCTCTCTCAGTCTCTCTCTCTCTCTCACCTTCCCTCTCTCAGTCTCTCGCTTTCTCTCTCACTCACCTTCCCTCTCTCAGTCTCTCTCTCTCACTCACCTTCCCTCTCTCAGTCTCTCTCTCTCACTCACCTTCCCTCTCTCAGTCTCTCTCTTTCTCTCTCACTCACCTTCCCTCTCTCAGTCTCTCTCTTTCTCTCTCACTCACCTTCCCTCTCTCAGTCTCTCTCTTTCTCTCTCACTCACCTTCCCTCTCTCAGTCTCTCTCTCTCTCTCTCACTCACCTTCCCTCTCTCAGTCTCTCTCTTTCTCTCTCACTCACCTTCCCTCTCTCAGTCTCTCTCTTTCTCTCTCACTCACCTTCCCTCTCTCCGTCTCTCTCTTTCTCTCTCACTCACCTTCCCTCTCTCAGTCTCTCTCTTTCTCTCTCACTCACCTTCCCTCTCTCAGTCTCTCTCTTTCTCTCTCACTCACCTTCCCTCTCTCAGTCTCTCTCTCTCTCTCTCACTCACCTTCCCTCTCTCAGTCTCTCTCTCTCACTCACCTTCCCTCTCTCAGTCTCTCTCTTTCTCTCTCACTCACCTTCCCTCTCTCAGTCTCTCTCTTTCTCTCTCACTCACCTTCCCTCTCTCAGTCTCTCTCTTTCTCTCTCACTCACCTTCCCTCTCTCAGTCTCTCTCTTTCTCTCTCACTCACCTTCCCTCTCTCAGTCTCTCTCTCTCTCTCTCACTCACCTTCCCTCTCTCAGTCTCTCTTTCTCTCTCACTCACCTTCCCTCTCTCAGTCTCTCTCTTTCTCTCTCACTCACCTTCCCTCTCTCAGTCTCTCTCTTTCTCTCTCACTCACCTTCCCTCTCTCAGTCTCTCTCTTTCTCTCTCACTCACCTTCCCTCTCTCAGTCTCTCTCTTTCTCTCTCACTCACCTTCCCTCTCTCAGTCTCTCTCTTTCTCTCTCACTCACCTTCCCTCTCTCAGTCTCTCTCTTTCTCTCTAACTCACCTTCCCTCTCTCAGTCTCTCTCTTTCTCTCTCACTCACCTTCCCTCTCTCAGTCTCTCTCTCTCACTCACCTTCCCTCTCTCAGTCTCTCTCTTTCTCTCTCTCAGTCTCTCTCTTTCTCTCTCACTCACCTTCCCTCTCTCAGTCTCTCTCTCTCACTCACCTTCCCTCTCTCAGTCTCTCTCTCTCACTCACCTTCCCTCTCTCAGTCTCTCTCTTTCTCTCTCACTCACCTTCCCTCTCTCAGTCTCTCTCTTTCTCTCTCACTCACCTTCCCTCTCTCAGTCTCTCTCTTTCTCTCTCACTCACCTTCCGTCTCTCAGTCTCTCTCTCTCTCTCTCACTCACCTTCCCTCTCTCAGTCTCTCTCTTTCTCTCTCACTCACCTTCCCTCTCTCAGTCTCTCTCTTTCTCTCTCACTCACCTTCCCTCTCTCAGTCTCTCTCTTTCTCTCTCACTCACCTTCCCTCTCTCAGTCTCTCTCTTTCTCTCTCACTCACCTTCCCTCTCTCAGTCTCTCTCTTTCTCTCTCACTCACCTTCCCTCTCTCAGTCTCTCTCTTTCTCTCTCACTCACCTTCCCTCTCTCAGTCTCTCTCTTTCTCTCTCACTCACCTTCCCTCTCTCAGTCTCTCTCTTTCTCTCTCACTCACCTTCCCTCTCTCAGTCTCTCTCTTTCTCTCTCACTCACCTTCCCTCTCTCAGTCTCTCTCTTTCTCTCACTCACCTTCCCTCTCTCAGTCTCTCTCTCACCTTCTTCCCTCTCTCAGTCTCTTTCTCTCTCACTCACCTTCCCTCTCTCAGTCTCTCTCTTTCTCTCTCACTCACCTTCCCTCTCTCAGTCTATCTCTTTCTCTCTCACTCACCTTCCCTCTCTCAGTCTCTCTCTTTCTCTCTCACTCACCTTCCCTCTCTCAGTCTCTCTCTCTTTCTCTCTCACTCACCTTCCCTCTCTCAGTCTCTCCCTTTCTCTCTCACTCACCTTCCCTCTCTCAGTCTCTCTTTCTCTCTCACTCACCTTCCCTCTCTCAGTCTCTCTCTTTCTCTCTCACTCACCTTCCCTCTCTCAGTCTCTCTCTCTCACTCACCTTCCCTCTCTCAGTCTCTCTCTTTCTCTCTCACTCACCTTCCCTCTCTCAGTCTCTCTCTTTCTCTCTCACCCACCTTCCCTCTCTCAGTCTCTCTCTTTCTCTCTCACCCACCTTCCCTCTCTCAGTCTCTCTCTTTCTCTCTCACTCACCTTCTCTCTCTCACTCACCTTCCCTCTCTCAGTCTCTCTCACTCACCTTCCCTCTCTCAGTCTCTCTCTTTCTCTCTCACTCACCTTCCCTCTCTCAGTCTCTCTCTTTCTCTCTCACTCACCTTCCCTCTCTCAGTCTCTCTCTTTCTCTCTCACTCACCTTCCCTCTCTCAGTCTCTCTCTCACTCACCTTCCCTCTCTCAGTCTCTCTCTTTCTCTCTCACTCACCTTCCCTCTCTCAGTCTCTCCCTTTCTCTCTCACTCACCTTCCCTCTCTCAGTCTATGTCTTTCTCTCTCACTCACCTTCCCTCTCTCAGTCTCTCTCTTTCTATCTCACTCACCTTCCCTCTCACAGTCTCTCTCTCACTCACCTTCCCTCTCTCAGTCTCTCTCTTTCTCTCTCACTCACCTTCCCTCTCTCAGTCTCTCTCTTTCTCTCTCACTCACCTTCCCTCTCTCAGTCTCTCTCTTTCTCTCTCACCCACCTTCCCTCTCTCAGTCTCCCTCTTTCTCTCTCACTCACCTTCCCTCTCTCAGTCTCTCTCTTTCTCTCTCACTCACCTTCCCTCTCTCAGTCTCTCCCTTTCTCTCTCACTCACCTTCCCTCTCTCAGTCTCTCTCTTTCTCTCTCACTCACCTTCCCTCTCTCAGTCTCTCTCTTTCTCTCTCACTCACCTTCCCTCTCTCAGTCTCTCTCAGTCTCTCTCTTTCTCTCTCTCACTCACCTTCCCTCTCTCAGTCTCTCTCTTTCTCTCTCACTCACCTTCCCTCTCTCAGTCTCTCTCTTTCTCTCTCACTCACCTTCCCTCTCTCAGTCTCTCTCTCTCACTCACCTTCCCTCTCTCAGACTCTCTCTTTCTCTCTCACTCACCTTCCCTCTCTCAGTCTCTCCCTTTCTCTCTCACTCACCTTCCCTCTCTCAGTCTCTCTCTTTCTCTCTCACTCACCTTCCCTCTCTCAGTCTCTCTCTTTCTCTCTCACTCACCTTCCCTCTCTCGGTCTCTCTCTTTCTCTCTCACTCACCTTCCCTCTCTCAGTCTCTCTCTTTCTCTCTCACTCACCTTCCCTCTCTCACTCACCTTCCCTCTCTCAGTCTCTCTCTCTCACTCACCTTCCCTCTCTCAGTCTCTCTCTTTCTCTCTCACTCACCTTCCCTCTCTCTCTCTCTCTTTCTCTCTCACTCACCTTCCCTCTCTCAGTCTCTCTATTTCTCTCTCACTCACCTTCCCTCTCTCAGTCTCTCTATTTCTCTCTCACTCACCTTACCTCTCTCAGTCTCTCTCTTTCTCTCTCACTCACCTTCCCTCTCTCTCTCTCTCTTCCTCTCTCACTCACCTTCCCTCTCTCTCTCTCTTCCTCTCTCTCTCTTCCTCTCTCACTCACCTTCCCTCTCTCTCTCTTCCTCTCTCACTCACCTTCCCTCTCTCTCTCACCTTCCCTCTCTCTCTCTCTTCCTCTCTCACTCACCTTCCCTCTCTCTCTCACCTTCCCTCTCTCTCTCTCTTCCTCTCAGTCCCTCCCTTTTGTCATCAGTCAGTCTTGCTGGAGAGAGAGGGGAGCAGTGTGGTGTGTGTGTCCGTCTGTGTGTGTGTGTGTGTGTGTGTGTGTGTGTGTGTGTGTGTGTGTGTGTGTGTGTGTGTGTGTGTGTGTGTGTGTGTGTGTGTGTGTGTGTGTGTGTGTGTGTGTGTGTGTGTGTGTGTGTGTGTGTGTTAGTATGACACAAAATGACACATTTTGTTGTGTTACATCCTGAATTCAAAATGTATTAAATTATTTATTTTTCTCACCCATCTACACACACTACCTCATATTGACAAAGTGAAACAAGTTTTTGGAGGTTTTTTGCAATTTATTTAAAAAGAAATACAGAAATATGTCATTTACACACGTATTCACACCCCTGAGTCAATACATGTTAGAATCACCTTTAAATCTCTAAAGGCTTTACAAACCTAGATTGTACAATATTTGCATATTATTCTTTAAAACAATATTCATGCTCTGTCAGGTTGGTTTTTGATCATTGCTAGACAGCTATTTTCTTGTCGTAGATTTTCAAGCTGATTGAAGTCAAAACTGTAGCTCGGCCATTAAATGCCATCATGGTAAGCAACTCCAGTGTATATTTGGCCTTGTGTTTTAGGTTACTGTCCTGCTGAAAGGTGAATTTGTCTCCCACTGTCTGTTGGAAAGCAGACTGAACCATGTTTTCCACTTTTTTTATCCTAAAAAACTCCCTAGTGCTTGCCAATGACAAGTATACTCATAGCATGATGCAGCCACCACCATGCCTGAAAATATGAAGAGTGGTACTCAGTGATGTGTTGTGTTGGATTTGCCTTAAACATTACGCTTTGTATTCAGGACATAAAGTTAATTTCTGCAGTTTTACTTCAGTGCCTTATTGCAAACAGGATACATGATTTGTTATTATTGTTATTGTGTTATCATTGTTATTATGTCATCATTGCACACAGAGTGAGTCCATGCAACTTATTATGTGACTTGTTTTTACTTCTTAAGCTTCCCCCTACTTTTCTGAAATTCTGTTAAAAATCGCGCAACATTTTGGCGTCCTGCTACTCAGGCCAGGAATATAGTATATGCATATGATTAGTATGTGTGGATAGAAAACACTCAGACGTTTCCAAAACTGTTTAAATCACGGCTGTGACTATAACAGAACGTCTGTTTCATGAAAAGCGCAGGAAAATCTGATCACTGGAGATGGAAAAAAGTATCCATGCGCCACTCCCATGAATTGTTAAAGGTGAACCGTAATATATTTGGCCAAGCTTGCAGTACCTACAGCTACCACAGGATCTATAGAGTCTCCTCATTTGAATCTGAATTGATTCTTGGTAGATCCGCCCAAAGGGAACCGATTCTCTCCGACCACCGACCCGAGGCATTGTCTGCCTTTTTCTCCGGACATTTTTTCCACACGGCAGGCTATCGAATTTACATCGCCTCCTGATGATTTTTATAGCTTATTAACGTGTAGTTATACCTAAAGTTGCATTAGAAAGGTATTTCGAAGTGTTTTGTAAAAGTTTATCGTCGAATTTTTAACTTTTAAAAAATGACGTTACGTTATGAAACGCTCTTTTTTTTTCCGTTTTCCACACAGTCTTCATAGATCGATATCTAGGCTATATATGGACCGATTTAATCCAAAAAAGACCCAGTATTGATTATGGGACATCAAGGTGTGCAAAGAAAGAAGATGGTCAAAGGTAATTAATGTTTTATATTTTATTGTGCGGTTTGTGTAGCGCCGACTATGCTAATTCTTTTGTTTACATGCCCTACGGGTCTTTTGGGGTGTTGCATGCTATCAGATAATAGCTTCTCATGCTTTCGCCGAAAAGCATTTTAAAAATCTGAAACGGTGGCTAGATTCACAATGACTGTAGCTTTATTTTAATACCAAACATGTGTATTTTAATGAACGTTTGCGTTTTAACTAATACCATTAGCATATAGCGTCGCGCATGTGCATTTCTAGAGCTCTAGGTGAGACGTCTGCGTCTCAAGTAAGCTCAAGAGGTTAAGCACATTGTTAATCGTTAATGCTAAACAAACAGGTTGAAGACATTTCAGCCTTTAGTTATTAATGAAGTTGTCAAACTTTCTATAATTCCACTTTGACATTATGGGGTATTGTGTGTAGCCCAGTGACACAAAATGTATATTTAATCTATTTAAATGCAGGCTGTAACACAAGAAAATGTTGAAAAACTCAAGGGGTGTGAATACTTTCTAAAGGAACTGTATCGATTCACTCTCCTTCACACACACACACACACACACACACACACTCTCTTTCTCTGCTCCCCATCTCTCTCTGGCTCGTCTTTAAATATTCATCACTCTGGCTGTGCTGAGAGGGCCTTAAACACTGCCTCATACTTCAGGGAATCACTAGAGCCTACTCTATGATCTACACACACCGACAGCACAGAGCATGCACACATACAGTCATACACACAGACAGCACAGAGCATGCACACATACAGTCATACACACAGACAGCACAGAGCATGCACACATACAGTCATACACACAGACAGCACAGAGCATGCACACATACAGTCATACACACAGACAGCACAGAGCATGCACACATACAGTCATACACACAGACAGCACAGAGCATGCACACATACAGTCATACACACAGACAGCACAGAGCATGCACACATACAGTCATACACACAGACAGCACAGAGCATGCACACATACAGTCATACACACAGACAGCACAGAGCATGCACACATACAGTCATACACACAGACAGCACAGAGCATGCACACATACAGTCATACACACAGACAGCACAGAGCATGCACACATACAGTCATACACACAGACAGCACAGAGCATGCACACATACAGTCATACACACAGACAGCACAGAGCATGCACACATGCAGTCATACACACAGACAGCACAGAGCATGCACACATACAGTCATACACACAGACAGCACAGAGCATGCACACATACAGTCATACACACAGACAGCACAGAGCATGCACACATACAGTCATACACACAGACAGCACAGAGCATGCACACATACAGTCATACACACAGACAGCACAGAGCATGCACACATGCAGTCATACACACAGACAGCACAGAGCATGCACACATACAGTCATACACACAGACAGCACAGAGCATGCACACATACAGTCATACACACAGACAGCACAGAGCATGCACACATACAGTCATACACACAGACAGCACAGAGCATGCACACATACAGTCATACACACAGACAGCACAGAGCATGCACACATACAGTCATACACACAGACAGCACAGAGCATGCACACATGCAGTCCTACACACAGACAGCACAGAGCATGCACACATACAGTCATACACACAGACAGCACAGAGCATGCACACAAAAGCACACATACACAGGATGAACAGCACACACATTCCAACAGTGCAGAACACACACACAGAAACACAAAGAGGCAGACAGCACTGTCACACACACACACAGAATAGGAGCAGGCGAGCGTGAACACTGTGTGTGTGAGCAGTGCTGTTGGCTCTGAGGGCTCAGTGGTGTTGTGTTCCTGTGTGTGAGCAGTGCTGTTGGCTCTGAGGGCTGAGTGGTGTTGTGTTCCTGTGTGTGAGCAGTGCTGTTGGCTCTGAGGGCTCAGTGGTGTTGTGTTCCTGTGTGTGAGCAGTGCTGTTGGCTCTGAGGGCTGAGTGGTGTTGTGTTCCTGTGTGTGAGCAGTGCTGTTGGCTCTGAGGGCTCAGTGGTGTTGTGTTCCTGTGTGTGAGCAGTGCTGTTGGCTCTGAGGGCTGAGTTGTGTTGTGTTCCTGTGTGTGAGCAGTGCTGTTGGCTCTGAGGGCTCAGTGGTGTTGTGTTCCTGTGTGTGAGCAGTGCTGTTGGCTCTGAGGGCTGAGTGGTGTTGTGTTCCTGTGTGTGAGCAGTGCTGTTGGCTCTGAGGGTTGAGTTGTGTTGTGTTCCTGTGTGTGAGCAGTGCTGTTGGCTCTGAGGGCTCAGTGGTGTTGTGTTCCAGGATGCAGGATGTTTCTGTCTCTTTGTTTGTGTTTTATTCCGTTGGTGAACGTTTGCTTCACTAATCCCCTGGGTGCGTGTGTGTGTGTGTTGACCCAATCATGAACCCTGATCAAAGAAGATTGCACACACACTCACTCAGTACACATCCAAGCTCATTGGGCTCTGGAAAAGACAGCATATTTCAACAAGGCTCAGGGAAGAGGCGATAAAGAAAGAGAGAGGGATAGTGAAGGAAAGGGAGAGATAATGAAGGAAGGGGAGAGATAATGAAGGAACGGGAGAGATAATGAAGAACGGGGAGAGATAGTGAAGGAAAGGGAAACAGAGTGAAGGAAGGGGAGAGATAGTGAAGGAAGGGGAGAGATAATGAAGGACGGGGAGAGATAATGTAGGACGGGGAGAGATAATGTAGGACGGGGAGAGATAGTAAAGGAAGGGGAGAGAGTGAAGAGGGGGAAATATAGTGAAGTAAGGGGAGAGATAATGAATGACGGGGAGAGATAATAAAGAAAGGGGAGAGAGAGAAGGAACGGGAGAGATAATAAAGAAAGGGGAGAGATAATGGAGAAAGGGGTAGAGATAGTAAATTAAGGGGAAAATGAGACAGAGAGGTGTTTTGAGTGGGGTCAGCATAGCTTTTATGTTGCTGTGCTTGTCTTTGCCCCCCTTTTAGTGCATGCCTGAATTTCAGACCTATTTCTTACATCCATACCTTACAGTATCATTATTTTTTTGTTTTACCAATCACTTGACTAAGGTGAGAGAGACAGGAAGAGAGAGAGACAGAGACAGGAAGAGGGAGAGAGAGAGTGTGATTGAGAGACAGGAAGAGGGAGAGAGAGAGTGTGATTGAGAGAGAGGGAGTGGGAGAGGGAGAGAGTGATTGAGAGAGAGGGAGTAGGAGAGGGAGAGAGTGATTGAGGGAGTGGGAGAGGGAGAGAGTGATTGAGAGAGAGGGAGTGGGAGAGGGAGAGAGTGATTGAGAGAGAGGGAGTGGGAGAGGGAGAGTGTGATTGAGAGAGAGGGAGTGGGAGTGGGAGAGGGAGAGAGTGGTTGATTGAGAGAGAAAGTGAGAGAGGGAGAGAAAGAGAGGGAGTGGGAGAGGGAGAGTGTGTGATTGAAAGAGAGAGTGGGAGAGGGAGAGAGAGAGTGTGATTGAAGGAGGGAGTGACATAAAGAGGGAGAGAACGATGGAGGGAAGAACAGAAATAGAGGGATGGAAAGCGTTGTCTGTGTGCTGATGATCGACAACCGACTCACAGATGGTGAACTTCTGCTGCAAAGACACTACAGACACTCACACACACACACACACAAACACATGCACTCATACACAAAACACACACAGACACTCACACACACACACCAGCCAGACTTTGACCGCAGTTAGGCTCTCCTGCCCACTCATTCTCATTCATCTTTCATTAGCAACCCTAACATAGGAGAAACACTGTCTGCCTCCCCTCTCTCTCTCACACACTCTCTCCTTCTGTCTCTCTCTCTCGCTCTCTCTCTCTCTCCCTCTCTCCTTCTGTCTCTCTCTCTCGCTCTCTCTCTCTCCCTCTCTCATTCTGTCTCTCTCTCTCCGCCCTCTCTCTCTCACACACTCTCTCTCTCCCTCTCTCCTTCTGTCTCTCTTTCCGCCCTCT
The DNA here is from genome assembly GCF_018296145.1 of Oncorhynchus tshawytscha. Classification (NCBI taxonomy): domain Eukaryota; kingdom Metazoa; phylum Chordata; class Actinopteri; order Salmoniformes; family Salmonidae; genus Oncorhynchus; species Oncorhynchus tshawytscha. The sequence goes on from NC_056431.1 coordinate 65,646,449, forward strand.
CTCTCTCTCACACACTCTCTCTCCCTCTCTCCTTCTGTCTCTCTCACACACTCTCTCTCTCCCTCTCTCCTTCTGTTTCTCTTTCCGCCCTCTCTCTCACACACTCTCTCTCCGTCTCTCCTTCTGTCTCTCTCTCCGCCCTCTCTTTCTCTCCACGCCTCCACCTCTCATTCTCTTGATCTTGATCACTCTCATACTGACATTTATATTTCCCCTCCCTCCCTCCCTCCCTCCCTCCCTCCCTCCCTCCCTCCCTCCCTCCCTCCCTCCCTCCCTCCCTCCCTCCCTCCCTCCCTCCCCCTCCCTCCCTCCCTCCCTCCCTCCCTTTAGTCTCCATACTCATCCCTCCCTCCCTTTAGTCTCCATACTCATCCCTCCC
>NC_056431.1:65649327-65656827 GCF_018296145.1 Oncorhynchus tshawytscha
AACACAGAGCTAACAAAGTAAACTGATTTTAACACCAAAGCAGTATGTCAATGAGACATATTAGCGGTCCGCTAGCCCCTGTCAATACAGGGTTAACCGTTGAGGAGCATGCAGCTGGCTATACATTAGCTCATCAGAAGCCTTGTGTACCGCCTAGTCTCACTGCAGGCCCTGTGCTATAGGCTGCAGGGTACAGGATGGAGGAGACGCATAGAGATGGTATTAAACAAAGGGAACCGTAGGGACGACTTGTCCTATACTGCAGGATTAGTGAGTTTGGAGAAGGACTAAGATAGGGAGATGAAGAGGACGAACAGTGAGGGAGAGATGGAGTGTATATGAGGAAGATAGGGAGATGAAGAGGACGAACAGTGAGGGAGAGATGGAGTGTATATGAGGAAGATAGGTAGATGAAGAGGACGAACAGTGAGGGAGAGATGGAGTGTATATGAGGAAGATCGGGAGATGAAGAGGACGAACAGTGAGGGAGAGATGGAGTGTATATGAGAAAGATAGGGAGATGAAGAGGACGAACAGTGAGGGAGAGGTGGAGTGTATAAGAGGAAGATAGGGAGATGAAGAGGACGAACAGTGAGGGAGAGATGGAGTGTATATGAGGAATATAGGGAGATGAAGAGGATGAACAGTGAGGGAGAGATGGAGTGTATATGAGGAAGATAGGGAGATGAAGTGGATGAACAGTGAGGGAGAGGTGGAGTGTATATGAGGAAGATAGGGAGATGAAGAGGATGAACAGTGAGGGAGAGATGGAGTGTATATGAGGAAGATAGGGAGATGAAGTGGATGAACAGTGAGGGAGAGGTGGAGTGTATATGAGGAAGATAGGGAGATGAAGAGGATGAACAGTGAGGGAGAGGTGGAGTGTATATGAGGAAGATAGGGAGAGGGATCTGAGAGGGAAAGGGGAAACGAGGGAAACAGGATGAATGGAAAGACAGTGAGTGAGAGGTGGAGATGGATGGTAAGAGTGGGGGGTGATAAAGAGGAAACGAGGGAAGCAAACCCTCAACCAGCTGAAGGAGCCGTGCTTACTAAGATGGTGTAGAAGGAAATAAGATGGAGTAGAAGGACATAAGATGGAGTAGAAGGAAATAAGATGGAGTAGAAGGACATAAGATGGAGTAGAAGGAAATAAGATGGAGTAGAAGGAAATAAGATGGAGTAGAAGGACATAAGATGGAGTAGAAGGAAATAAGATGGAGTAAAAGGAAATGAGATGGAAATAGATGAATGACAGGAAGATAGAGAGAAAAGATGAAGCGACATGGACAGAGAAGGTGGATGGCAACAAAGGGAACGAGATAAATACAGAGAAAAGGTAGAGCAGCGAGAGAGAGAGAGAGCATATGGACACGTGTGAGGAAAAGAGAAGCAAAAAAAGAGAGAGAGGGAGAGAGATGTATAGAGGGAGGGAGAGAGATGTATAGAGGGAGGGAGAGAGATGTATAGAGGGAGAGGGAGAGAGATGTATAGAGTGAGAGAGAGAGATGTATAGAGGGAGAGGGAGAGAGATGTATAGAGTGAGAGAGAGAGATGTATAGAGGGAGAGAGAGAGAGAGATGTATAGAGGGGGAGGGAGAGAGATGTATAGAGGGAGGGAGAGAGATGTATAGAGGAGAGGAGAGAGATGTATAGAGTGAGAGAGAGATGTATAGAGGGAGAGGGAGAGAGATGTATAGAGTGAGAGAGAGAGATGTATAGAGGGGAGAGAGAGAGATGTATAGAGGGAGGGAGAGAGAGAGATGTATAGAGGGAGAGAGATGTATAGAGGGAGAGAGATGTATAGAGGGAGGGAGAGAGAGAGATGTATAGAGGGAGAGAGATGTATAGAGGGAGGGAGAGAGAGAGAGATCTATAGAGAGAGATAGAGATGTATAGAGGGAGGGAGAGAGATAGATGTATAGAGGGAGGGAGAGAGAGAGATGTATAGAGGGAGAGATAGAGATGTATAGAGGGAGGGAGAGAGATAGATGTATAGAGGGAGGGGGAGAGAGATGTATTGAGGGAGGGAGAGAGATAGATGTATAGAGGGAGAGAGAGATTGAGATGTATAGAGGGAGGGAGGGAGAGAGAGAGATGTATAGAGGGAGGGAGAGAGAGAGATGTATAGAGGAGAGAGGGAGAGAGATGTATAGAGGGGAGAGAGAGAGAGAGATGTATAGAGGGAGAGAGATGTATAGAGGGATGAACAGAGATGTATAGAGGGAGAGAGAGATGTATAGAGGGAGAGAGGGAGAGAGATGTATAGAGGGAGAGAGAGAGAGAGATGTATAGAGGGAGAGAGATGTATAGAGAGAGGGAATTGAGCGCTGTCCTTGTAAAGTACTGAACGTGTCAGTCTGCCGTCTCCCACTGCCTAATGGGATCTTAAAAGCTGATGTAAAGCACCATCACTCTCTCGTCTCTCTCTCTCTCTCTCTAACTCTCTCTCTCTCCCTCTAAACTCTCTTTCTCTCTCCTGTGTCTTTACCTCTCTCTCTCTCTCTCTCCTGTCTCTCTAAAGTCTCTCTCTCTCTCCTGTGTCTCTAAACTCTCTCCTGTGTCTCTAAAGTCTCTCTCTCTCCTGTGTCTCTACCTCTCCTTCTCTCTCCTGTGTCTCTAAACTCTCTCCTGTGTCTCTACCTCTCCTTCTCTCTCCTGTGTCTCTAAAGTCTCTCTCTCTCCTGTGTCTCTAAACTCTCTTTCTCTCTCTTGTCCCGCTAAACTCTCTCTCTCCTGTGTCTCTAAACTCTCTCTATCTCGTGTCTCTAAACTCTCTCTCTCTCTCCTGTGTCTCTAAACTCTCTCTCTCTCGTGTCTCTAAACTCTCTCTCTCTCTCCTGTGTCTCTAAACTCTCTCTCTCCTTCTCTCTCCTGTGTCTCTACCTCTCCTTCTCTCTCCTGTGTCTCTACCTCTCCTTCTCTCTCCTGTGTCTCTACCTCTCCTTCTCTCTCCTGTGTCTCTACCTCTCCTTCTCTCTCCTGTGTCTCTACCTCTCCTTCTCTCTCCTGTGTCTCTACTCTCTCTATCTCTCCTGTGTCTCTAAACTCTCTCTCTCTCTTGTGTCTCTAAACTCTCTCTCTCTCTCGTGTCTCTAAACTCTCTCTCTCTCTCGTGTCTCTACTCTCTCTCTCGTGTCTCTAAACTCTCTCTCTCTCGTGTCTCTACCTCTCTCTCTCTCTCTCTCGTGTCTCTACCTCTCTCTCTCTCTCTCTCTCGTGTCTCTACCTCTCTCTCTCTCTCGTGTCTCTACCTGTGTCTCTCTCTCTCGTGTCTCTACCTCTCTCTCTCTCGTGTCTCTAAACTCTCTCTCTCGTGTCTCTACCTCTCTCTCTCTCTCTCTCTCGTGTCTCTACCTCTCTCTCTCTCTCGTGTCTCTACCTCTCTCTCTCTCGTGTCTCTACCTCTCTCTCTCTCTCTCTCTCTCTCTGTCTCTACCTCTCTCTCTCTCTCTCTCGTGTCTCTACCTCTCTCTCTCTCGTGTCTCTACCTCTCTCTCTTGTGTCTCTAAACTCTCTCTCTCTCTCGTGTCTCTAAACTCTCTCTCTCTCTCGTGACTCTAAACTCTCTCTCTCTCGTGTCTCTAACTCTCTCTCTCTCGTGTCTCTCCTCTCTCTCTCTCTCTCTCGTGTCTACCTCTCTCTCTCTCGTGTCTCTACCTCTCTCTCTCTCATGTCTCTACCTCTCTCTCCCTCGTGTCTCTACCTCTCTCTCTCTCTCTCTCGTGTCTCTAAACTCTCTCTCTCTCTCGTGTCTCTAAACTCTCTCTCTCTCTCTCTCTCTCTCGTGTCTCTAAACTCTCTCTCTCTCTCTCTCTCTCGTGTCTCTAAACTCTCCTTCTCTCTCCTGTGTCTCTACCTCTCCTTCTCTCTCCTGTGTCAATTCAATTCAATTCAATTCAATTCAAGGGCTTTATTGGCATGGGAAACATGTGTTAACATTGCCAAAGCAAGTGAGGTAGACAACATACAAAGTGAATATATAAAGTGAAAAACAACAAAAATTAACAGTAAACATTACACATACAGACGTTTCAAAACAGTAAAGACATTACAAATGTCATATTATATATATATATATACAGTGTTCTAACAATGTACAAATGGCTAAAGGACACAAGATAAAATAAATAAGCATAAATATGGGTTGTATTTACAATGGTGTTTGTTCTTCACTGGTTGCCCTTTTCTCGTGGCAACAGGTCACAAATCTTGCTGCTGTGATGGCACACTGTGGAATTTCACCCAGTAGATATGGGAGTTTTTCAAAATTGGATTTGTTTTCAAATTCTTTGTGGATCTGTGTAATCTGAGGGAAATATGTCTCTCTAATATGGTCATACATTGGGCAGGAGGTTAGGAAGTGCAGCTCAGTTTCCACCTCATTTTGTGGGCAGTGAGCACATAGCCTGTCTTCTCTTGAGAGCCATGTCTGCCTACGGCGGCCTTTCTCAATAGCAAGGCTATGCTCACTGAGTCTGTACATAGTCAAGGCTTTCCTTAATTTTGGGTCAGTCACAGTGGTCAGGTATTCTGCCGCTGTGTACTCTCTGTGTAGGGCCAAATAGCATTCTAGTTTGCTCTGTTTTTTGTTAATTCTTTCCAATGTGTTAAGTAGTTATCTTTTTGTTTTCTCATAATTTGGTTGGGTCTAATTGTGCTGCTGTCCTGGGGCTCTGTAGTGTGTGTTTGTGTTTGTGAACAGAGCCCCAGGACCAGCTTGCTTGGGGACTCTTCTCCAGGTTCATCTCTCTGTAGGTGATGGCTTTGTTATGGAAGGTTTGTGAATCGCTTCCTTTTAGGTGGTTGTAGAATTTAACAGCTCTTTTCTGGATTTCTCTCTCTTGTGTCTCTAAACTCTCTCTCTCGTGTCAGCTCTCTCTCTCTTCTAAACTCTGTCTCTAAACTCTCTCTAGGTGTGTCTAAACCTCTCTCTCTCGTGTCTCTAAACTCTCTCTCCTGTGTCTCTAAACTCTCTCTCTCTCTCTCTCTGTGTCTCTATCTCCTCTCTCTCTCTCTCGTGTCTCTCCCTAAACTCTCTAAACTCTCTCTCTCTCTCTCGTGTCTCTACTCTCTCTCTCTCTCTCATGTCTCTACTCTCTCTCTCTCTCGTGTCTCTACCTCTCTCTCTCTCCTGTCTCTCTACCTCTCTCTCTCTCTCTCCTGTGTCTCTACCTCTCTCTCTCTCTGTGTCTCTACCTCTCTCTCTCTCTCTCTCTAAACTCTCTCTCTCTGTGTCTCTAAACTCTCTCTCTCTGTGTCTCTAAACTCTCTCTCTCTCTCTCTCGTGTCTCTACCTCTCTCTCTCCTGTCTCTCTCTCTCTCTCTCGTGTCTCTACCTCTGTCTCTCTCTCTCTCGTGTCTCTACCTCTCTCTCTCTCTCGTGTCTCTAAACTCTCTCTCTCTCTCTCTGTCTCTCTAACTCTCTCTCTCTCTCTGTGTCTCTACCTCTCTCTCTCTCTCTGTGTCTCTAAACCTCTCTCTCTCTCTCTCTCGTGTCTCTACCTCCTCTCTCTCTCTCGTGTCTCTACCTCTCTCTCTCTCTCTCGTGTCTCTGTCTCTCTCTCTCTCTCCTGTGTCTCTAAACTCTCTCTCTCTACCTCTCTCTCTCTCGTGTCTCTAAACCTCTCTCTCTCGTGTCTCTACCTCTCCTTATCTCTCCTGTGTCTCTAAACTCCTGTCTCTACCTCTCTTCTCTCTCCTGTGTCTCTAAACTCTCTCTCTCTCCTGTGTCTCTAAACTCTCTTCTCTCTCTAGTTGACCCTAAACTCTCTCTCTGTGTCTCTCTCTCTCTCTCGTCTCTAAACTCTCTCTACCTCTCTCTCTCTCTCGTGTCTCTACCTCTCTCTCTCTCTCTCTCTACCTCTCTCTCTCTCTGTCTCTCTACCTCTCTTCTCTCGTGTCTCTACCTCTCTCTCTCTCTTGTCTCTCTGTCTCTCTCTCTGGGTGTCTCTCTCTCTCTCTCTGTCTCTCTACTCTCTCTCTCTGTGTCTCTCTCTCTCTCTCTCGTGTCTCTAAACTCTCCTCTCTCTCGTGTCTCTAAACTTCTCTCTCTGTGTCTCTACCTCTCCTCTCTCTCCTGTGTCTCTACCTCTCTCTCTCTCTCTCTGTGTGCTCTCTCTCTCTCTCTCTCTCTCCTGTGTCTCTACCTCTCTCTCTCTCTGTGTCTCTAAACTCTCTCTCTCTCCTGTCTCTACCTCTCCTCTCTCTCGTGTCTCTACCTTCTCTCTCTCTGTGTCTCTAAACTCTCTCTCTCTCTCTCTCTCTCTCTAGCTCTCTCTCTCTCTCGTGTCTCTCTCTCTCTCTCGTGTCTCTCTCTCTCTCTCTCGTGTCTCGTACCTCTCTCTCTCTCTCTCTCGTGTCTCTCTCTCTCTCTCTCTCGTGTCTCTACTCTCTCTCTCTCTCTCTCTTGTCTCTCTCTCTCTCTCTCTCTCTGTCTCTAAACTCTCTCTCTCGTGTCTCTCTCTCTCTCTCTCTCTCTCTGTGTCTCTAAACTCTCTCTCTCTCGTGTCTCTAAACTCTCTCTCTCTCTCTCTCTCTCTCTCTCTCTCTCTCTCTCTCTCTCTCTGTCTCTCTCTCTCTCTCTCTCTCTCCTGTGTCTCTACTCCTTCTCTCTCTGTGTCTCTGTGTCTCTCCTCTCTCTTCTCTCTCTCTCCTGTCTCTCTCTCTCTCCGTGTCTCTCTCTCTCTCGTGTCTCTAAACTCTCTCTCTCTGTGTCTCTAAACTCTCTCTGTGTCTCTCTCTCTCTCTGTGTCTCTCTCCTCTCTCTCTCTCTCTCCTCTCTCTGTCTCTCTCTCCTGTATCTAGGTGATCTCTAAACTCTCTCGTGTCTCTCTCTCCTGTGTCTCTATATCTCTCCTCTCTATATATCTCTCTCTCTCTAGTCTCTCTTATCTCCTATGTATTGATATCTCTCTCTCTGTGTCTCTCTTCTCTCTCCTCTCTCTCTCTCTGTGTCTCTAAACTCTATCTCTCTCTCTCTCTCCTGTCTCTCTCTCTCTCTCTCCTCTCCCTCTCTCTCCTGTGTCTCTACCTCTCCTTCTCTCTGTGTCTCTACCTCTCCTTCTCTCTCCTGTGTCTCTAAACTCTCTCTCTCTCCTGTGTCTCTAAACTCTCTCTCTCCTGTGTCTCTAAACTCTCTCTCTCGTGTCTCTAAACTCCTCTCTCTCTGTGTCTCTCTCTCTCTCCTGTGTCTCGTCTCTCTCTCTCTCTCTTGTGGTCTCTAAACTCTCTCTGTGTCTCTAAACTCTCTCTCTGTGTCTCTCTCTCTCTCCGTGTCTCTCCTCTCTCTCTCTCTGTGTCTCTCTCTCTCTCTGTGTCTCTCTGTCTCTCTCTCTCTCTCGTGTCTCTCTCTCTCTCTCTCTCTCTCTACCTCTCTCTCTCTCTCTCTCTCGTGTGTCTCTCTCTCCGTGTCTCTCTCTCTCTGTGTCTCTCAAACAAACCTATCTCTCTCTCGTGTCTCTAAACTCTCTCTCTCTCTCTCTCTATATCTATCTCTCT